>NC_079448.1:25535268-25835268 GCF_903798145.1 Danio aesculapii
CCCTTGTACATAACACATTTCCCATTATGAATTATGATATCACTCGATGACTTTCCCACTTCAACAAAATTGCTGCAATGTATGTTCAAGCCTACCTTGATCTGACAATCGCAGACTTATTATTTTGATGTAGATCAGATCTGTCTGAGATTATTAAATGAACCAAACATACAGGTTCCAACTTCCAATACAATAAACAAGCTAAGAAAGCACTCATAGAGTGATAAACTGATATTTAAATACAATGTGTGTTAGTTAGGGTTTCATTTTGACAAAGGTTTCATTTTGACAAAAAAAAAACAAATCAGAATTTTATCTAGCTTTTTTGGGAATGTAAATATGGCATATCTTTTCTCAGATTGAGCCTCTGAAAAGTGTTTTTTTTTTTTTCATATTTGTTTGTAAGTACCATATAATACTAATTGAGCAATTAAAGCTTCAAAACAAAACATTTTTTTCTTTTATTTGTCAGAAGGTTGAGTAAAGTGTTCAATTTCCAAACATTGCACTTTTTTGGACTATTAATCAGTATGGCTTTAAGTTCTTCTCAAATCTTACTTGCACTCAAATTCAGTTAAAATTACTTCTATGACTACTTGTATTATATATTTGGGCAGCTTAAAGGCAAGTTTACATGACAACAATGTACTAAAATAGAAAAAGGTTGTTTTTTTTCCTTTTGCATATAGACAATAACAATATCAAAATGATACCTTTTTCACATGCATCAGCAAAAATGACAAAAATTGCTGTATTTTGCCCACCAGTCCAGTATTACCAATGTCACTCAGTGTCTTTCACAGCACAAACACATATCTGCAATCTGTTGTTTTAGCTGTCAGGTACTTGTACATGACTATAGACTGAGCCCATAAATATGCATGCACATGGCATCACTATTTATGTAGTTTAGAGCTGATAATCATAACGATATTGCTTTCATTTTTTAAGAAAAATTTCCCCAAATCTTCCATTCAAGTTAAAGCCAAAACAGTCTTGTTAAATTCAATTCAATTCAAGTTTATTTGTATAGTGCTTTTCACAATTTATATTGTTTCAAAGCAGCTTTACAAAAGGTTCACATTATTCCATTGCAATAAAAATCTGAAAGTTAACCTTCAATACACAAATACCCTTCACTGAACATGTACATATAGACATCGCATATAGTATATAACTGCAGGTTAACTATGTTTATATATAAATATGTAAACTTAATTGTTAAAAGTTATTAGTAATTAATTACTATTTAATTAGTTAAAGTTAGGGTTAGGGTTAATAAAATTAAAAATAGGGTTAATAAAGTTATGATAATAACCTTAATGCTCCATAATGTTGAGCTCAGACTGCATGATTTTAACCCCGATTTTGACTCGCCAAAAGGTTTTGAGAAATCGCAACAAATGGCTGAAATCACAGGCAAATCGGTGCTCGTTCATGTGAGTGACAATCACACAGTGTGAACTATCAAAGATGCGAACTGAAAGAATCGCAGATAAGTCGCCGACACTCGTGAGATATTTGGCATGTTAAATATCTAGAGCTATGATCAACATCAGCCTATGAGAGAGAAGCATCTACAAGTATGGGTATCTGCAGGCCAGCGAGAGGCTGGGGAAAAAATTAAAAAGTGCTTCTTTTTGGTTTATTTGGATGCAAGAAATGAATGAAACACTAGTGGAAATTTGGCAGGAGTACATGTGTCCGTTTGATGTGTCATTTGAGCAACACCACAACTGGGTTGAAAAAGAAAGAGTTGAAAAGAAATTGCTAATTCCCTTCAAAACCCAGGTGAGCAAAATAAGTCAATTTCTACCTCATTAATGGCTTCTTTCTCATTATGTAGTTAATAACAAAAGATATACTACATCACGGGCGACGCAGTGGCGCAGTAGGTAGTGCTGTTGCCTCACAGCAAGAAGGTCACTGGTTCAAGCCTTGGCTGGGTCAGTTGGCGTTTCTGTGTGGAGTTTGCATGTTCTCCCTGCGTTCGCGTGGGTTTCCTCTGGGTGCTCCGGTTTCCCCCACAAGTCCAAAGACATGCGGTACAGGTGAATTGGGAAGGCTAAATTGTCCGTAGTGTATGAGTGTGAATGAGTGTGTATTGATGTTTTCCAGAGATGGAAGGGCATCCGCTGCGTAAAACATGTGCTGGATAAGTTGGCGGTTCATTCCGCTGTGGCGACCTCGGAATAATAAAGGGACTAAGCCGAAAAGAAAATGAATCAATACTACATCACTTTGCATTGTTTCCATGTCACTTCTCGTGTTTGTCTGGTTGTGAGACGTACAGTAATTTGCGGACCGAGACAAAGTTGTCTGCAATTTATAAAGTCATGCAGTGTGGAACCCCCTTTCGGCGATCCATCCTTCATTGTAAACACAGCATGCTATCCCTGATAGTCATGCAGTGTGAAAACATCTGTGACGCAACTACTTTAAAAATCTTGCAGTCTGAACTCGGCAGTCTGTACTCGTACGGAAGAGCAACCTGAACGTTCTGCAGTTTCTCTCATTTTGAGTTCCTAAAAAGTCACTCAGATATTACACAGCATGAAGTACAGTAAAAAATGATTACAAAAGTTTCATTATTGGAGAACTATTCCTCCAGAGTGTTGTTTACCAAACAAGCTTGGTCTTCCTGGTGTTGATGCCTCCTTTTACACCCCCAGAAACTATTCATGATGGAGGACAGAGAGCTGATCTCAGTCAAAACCGAAGATCCTTATAATGTGGTGGAGTTTAAAGATGCCACGCTGGCCTGGGAAAAGACCTGCGGCTCACAGATGAAAAAGAGCCGAACTCAGCTAAAACGAGGAGGAATGAAGAGAGTTTTGAGAAGGGAGAAACTGAGTTTGTACATCATCGCAGAGGAGAATAAAGGGAAAATCGAGGAACCGAACGCTGAGCATCTCCTCACACACATGGAGCAGGAGAGTCCGCAGAGCACCATCTCCTCCACCCAGAGCATCAGACCCCCGCTGCACAAAACCCTGCACCGCATAGACCTGTGCATTCAGAAGGTACGTTTTTACCATTCAGTTTGCAGGTTTACCTTTATTCTGTGTTCAGGTCAGACTTGTTTTTCAGCATTACTTGTCAAATGCAGACAAACAAGATTTTTATGGGTGGATCAATCCTCGCCTGCAGGAAAGCTCTTCATGAATAGATTGAACTCACTGACTTTTAGCATTGTAATTTGATGGCTTGATTCTTGTGCTGTTTACCTAGGGGTCACTGGTTGGGGTTTGTGGTGGAGTTGGCAGTGGAAAGAGCTCACTGCTGTCAGCTCTTCTGGGGCAGGTGAGAAATAAACATGCATTTCACACAACGTTCAACAAAGCCTCCGTGAGCGTGACAGACTTCTTTCAAAAAACAATAAAACCGTCTTTTCAACCCCAGATTTTTGTATAGAGGTGTAAACGCCCCATAGATAACACTCTGTTATTATATCTAGGCTGTGATTATAGGTAACACATTTCTTAAAGGGGTGTTCATAAGACGTATATAATCATGGCGTTATGCATGTCACAAATATGAAAGAAATGTTATGCGTGCTAAAGACAACTGTCATTAAGTGTCATTTGTTCAGTTTCTGTATGTCATTTTTAAATGGAAATATGACACTGTTTGAGATGTCTTTATGACAGCTATTTCATTGTGGCCCTAACGGTCAAACTCCAAAAGTGACAAACACCATTTGTACAAGATTTATCATGTAAACCATGGATGTCAAACTCAATTCCTGGAGGGCCGCAGCCCTGCACAGTTTAGTTCCAGCCCTGCTTCTACACACTTACCTGTAGGTTTTAAACAAGATTGAGAGACTTAATTAGTTTGATCAGATGTGTTTAGGGTTGGAACTAAACTGTGCAAGGCTGCGGCCCTCCAGGAATTAAGTTTGACATCCCTGATGTAAACAATAAAAAAAACAATACAAACTCTTTTCAAAGTTTTCTGAATTTAAATAATAGTTTGGAATGTCTCGGTGTTTGCTGATAATCTTTCCCTTTGACCACATTTCACAAATCTCATTTACATTCAGCTTGTTTGTTTAAGAGAGACCCAGGAACCTGGAGCTACATGAGGTCGAATGACATATGAGAAATTTTGAGATTTTCTGTGACTTAAAGTAGCCCTGTTATTTTGTTTCAAATTATGTTTGGAGCTTTAAAGCTGATTTCTACATTCACCTGGCGCTGCATCACCGACCTCTGCGCACCTCACAAAATGGACGAAGATCTTATACTTGACGTGTTCACCTTTGTGATATTCTTTAAAGCGACAGGGGGCAGTCAAAAGAAACAGACTGTAAAATCAGATGGATAAACATAGAAGTAGGACATTTCCGGAACTACGTCATATCATTTATATCGTTTGATTATTTGTATTATTTTTATAAATTGTTTGATTCTAAAGATTTTTATAGGTGTCACGGTGGCACAGTAGGTAGCACGATCGTCTGACAGCAAGAAGGTCGCAGGTTCGAGCCCCAGTTGGGTCAGTTGACATTTCTGTGTTCTGAGTTTGCATGTTCTCCTTGTGTTCGCATGGGTTTCCTCTGGGTGCTTCGGTTTCCCCTACAGTCCAAAGACATGTACTATATGTGAATTGGATAAGGTAAATTGTCTGTAGTGTATATGTGTGAATGCAAGTGTATGGGTGTTTCCCAGTGTTGGGTTGCGGCTGGAGGGGCATCCACTGTGTAAAACATATGCTGGATAAGTTAGTGGTTCATTCCGCTGTGGCGACCCCTGATTTATAAAGAGACTAAGCCAAAAAGAAAAGGAATGAATGAAAGATTTTTAGAACCATTGAAGATTTTTTTTTATGAAACTTTGATGCATCACTTGCTTTTGACACTTACTTGCATTTGCTCATCTCAGACATTTCTACCTATTAAAGTTTATTAAAATATCAATGACAACAGAACATGGGTTGATCTGCAAATATATTTTTTTTATTATGGAAAGAATAGAAGCAAAATAAAAAACTACATTTACTAAATAATACTGATGTTTTTTAAATAGATTTAGCCCACTTCACAATTCACACGTTACTGTCTGACTAGTTTCTGTCCTCTACTTATGTGCTAAAAGGACAATAATGTTCCAACATTTCAGACCATCATCACCAATAAAGCCTAGAAAAACAAGGCATTAGTTTATTGTTAACTGATTCAAATATTCTTTCCTAGTTATCAATAAAATAATTTGTTTATTAATTTCATTTTGGCCCTATATAAACTATATATATAACATTGTTTTCTATCATCCTTTTTATAGTGAGATTTAAGCAAATGCAATTTCAACATAATTAAATGTTATTTAGTAAACAATCAAATATAACAATGTTATAATAATGTAATGTTATACAATAATAATAATATTGCCAAATAAATTATCCATCATGGAGCAGTCCAGCGGTCAAATTTCCAAAAAAAAAAATTTTATTATTTTGACTTTTAAATTCATTTTAAGAAAATGAATCACTTAAAATGTAAAGATTGCATTCATTTAATCGAAAAGATAATTGAGTGATACAAAAAAAACAGCAATATAAAAAAATAAATAAAAGTAGAAAGAGGGCATTTAAGGACTTTGGCCCCAAGGCTGGAAATGCTTAGAACCCCAAAATTACTATATCCGCCCCTGCCTATGATCACGCCATATACGGATCATAAAGATGTCTGTACAGTTGTACCTGTTTTAGACAAAATCTCCTCAAAGTGTCTCATATTCAACTCATATCAAATGCAGCACCGTTCGAACTGTTCGCTCGATTTGTGCACTCCACCAGCCGAAATCATGTTGTGCGCACCCAAAGCGAACCTCCCCATACACCATGATGACGTCACAGTCACCACGTGCAGTCAATCAAACTAGTGAACGCGTCAAGTATAAAACAGGCTTCACTTAGGTACAAGTTCAAAAACTTAAAATATACCTATTTTTTTAGGTAGGTCTTTTTTGGCAACTCCTCTCCGAGAGCCAAGTCTGTTCTGATTAGTCAGGTGGCACAGTCTGTTGTGAATTGTCTCAGGAATTATCTATAAAGGTATACAATAATGATAATGTTGGTTTTACTGGATAAGTTTGAGTCTTTAATTTAGAAGTACATGTAAAGTGTATCTACTTTTAATATCTGCTACAAAAGTACACGTTGTTCAAAGTAGCTATTGTTCATTAGTTACTAGTGAAGACCATTTGCAAGTTTGTTACAAACCTAAGACTGGAATTACTGACAAATTATCTCAGCCAGTTCTTACTTTTGGGAGACTCCATTTATCAAGGACATATTGAAACTTTGCAAACCTTTTACTCTTACAAACATCTGTAATATATCTGAAAATGCATGATGAGGACAATTGAAATCTCAGTGAGTTTTAATTAAAATGTTCACTTTGAAGAACTAGTACATACCGTACCTTTTTTATTTGTTCCTCTTGGAGTTTGCCAGCTGTTGTTTCAACACAAAAGAGGAGTGTTTCTGCTTACGAGACCCGCTGAGAAAAAACAAAAAAACAACATATGGGTTTGCCACAAATTTGAGTAAATAATGAATTTGTTTATATATATAACTACCCCCTTTAACCATCATAAACCAGCCTGGACATAAAGCAGCTGGTCTTCTCAGCGTGTTGAAAGCAGATGTATAGGTTTGATTCTTCTCCTTCTGTCTAGATGACCCTTCTTGGCGGCTCAGTATCCGTAAACGGAGGCTTCGCATATGTTGCTCAACAGGCCTGGATCCTCAACGATTCCCTAAGGGAGAACATCCTGTTCGGAAAAAAATACAATGAGGAAAAGTAGGAAGCTGTATTCGCACATTTGGAAAACTCACTTTGGCCTTTCTTCAAAAAACAAAACAAAAAATCAAACAAGTTTTCATCTCTCACCAGGTACAACGCTGTACTGGAGGCATGCTGTTTATTTCCTGATATTATTGAGCTACCATATGGCGATATGACTGAGGTATCTACATTATAACACTCATAACACAATCTCAGACCTTGCACAAACACAAATAAAAGCACAAGGTCTAAGAAATCTCACTTGTGTGATATCGGTACTGCTGTTTCCATTGCAAATAGCCTTGAAAAATAGAGCGCAATCATTACTGTGGCTGTAACTGAATTATCTGCTGTAGATAGGAGAGCGAGGGGCCAACCTGAGCGGCGGCCAGCGGCAGAGAGTGAGCCTGGCACGCGCGCTGTACAGCGAGAGACCCATCCTTCTGCTCGATGACCCCCTCAGCGCAGTAGACGCTCGCGTGGGCTCACGGTTATTCCACAGCGCCATCCGTCCCGCTGCCAAGGGCAAGACTGTCATCTTTGTCACGCACCAACTGCAGGTAAGGGGCTTATGAATGTATGTGATGTACAGAAGGGGAACATACTGTAAACACCTCACACACTGGGACTGGTGACTTTGTGCTTGTCTACAAAGTTACACAGGATGAAGTTTGGGAATTGAACATGGTTGATATGAGAGAATTTGTTGTATTGCAAAGGCTGTTGTTTGAGGGTCCTTTCAGCCATGACTAGATCTATAGTACAGCATGGCCTTAGGTGCCATTTTGCAGTGCTATTTTAAGATTATTTATACTAGTGGTTTTCACCTAGAGCAAAGTTTCAAGGTGACAAGTGATTTTTAAAAAGAAAACAAGCTTTTAATGAGCTTACAGAATACAATAGATAAACAAGATATCTATTTTTTAATTATTCACCACCAAGAAAAAGAGGATAAATGAGGAAAAAGTATTGCAAAAAGTCTTATTTCACTTATGCCAAGATTAAAAATATCTACTAGATCTATAGTACAGCATGGCCTTAGATGCCTTTTTGCAGTGCTGTTTTAGGATTACTTAAATCTTGTTGAAAATGTAAATAAAACTAACATTAGAAGACTCGTTTTCTAAATCAGGCTTTTGATTATTCTCATTAACACTGTGGAGGATTTGAGTCAGAAAACACACATTTTAGAACCACTAATTTATGCACTATTATAGTGGCTTTTATTTTAAATTGGCTTTTATTTGCTACATTTAAGTTCATTTTAGTTTAGCTCTTAGCTTTTCTCTTGGTTGTTTAAATTATAATAAATGTTGTTTATTTTATTAACAATTAATTATTAAAAATAATATGTACACATATTTTGTTTGGTTTAGTTGCGAATGTAATATTTGTACTTTATTGTTTCATGGTCAGTGGGTGGGGAATGGAGCGAGGACTCAAGTGCAGGGAAAATAATAGTGTTTTATTAATAATAATATAAAATAAACAGCTAAACAAACTACCCCGAGGGGAAAAACATTAACAAAAAACAAATAAACAAACAAACTTGACTGGCAAGGATCAGAGCTAGACAAACAGGATGACACGACTCAACAGGATACAATATTTGATGAATGACAGCAGACAAGAGGGAGCTATAAAGGTTAAAATAATTAATTAACAGACAAGTGAAAAGGATTACCTAATAACAGGTTAACAAGTAGGGTGGGGACAGGAGAGCACATGGTACAAATACACAACACAAGACGTGCTCACTTTAAACAGGACTAGGACACGCAGCCAATGAGAGAACTCATTAATCGTGTGTTCACATGAAACACAACATTAAAGCACGCAACCAACATGTAAACATGGAGCCACTTACTCTAAGCAACACCTGGGGTCTGTTCTTCGTACGTGGATTACTCAATTAGCTGAATTTGGTTATTGACATTTTGACACCATCCAGGATTGTTTAGTTCTTAAAAACTCATCCAAGAGTTGTTGTCATAGCAACATCTATGGTCGCTCAAACCTGCTCAGGAGCAGCAGCTTATTTCATATAAACAGGATTAGATCAGGTCTTTTAAGCAAAGGTAATATTGAAAGTATGTACTGAATGCTGATATTTTCTTTCAGTAGCAATTTATAGATTATATACACTTTGGGAAAAAAGTAAAACTGTTAAAAAAAGCTTGTTTATACTCATTTATAATTTATAATGATTAATAATATTTAATATTAAATAATTAATAATATTTTAGTTTTTATACATATAAGTTTAAAAATATATAAAAATAAAACTTAGTAAATAAAAATACAAAAATGGGGTGGTTCTCCCCAAGGGGATCTAAGAGAACATTTATTAATATGGACTTTTTAAATACAAATGCGTACTATTTTACGGTACCGATCCAGCTGTAGTACAATTTCTGAAAGATAATAGACAATTTGATGCTCTGCAAAAGCAGACACCTTTACTGATATCAAAATGCTTTTTTAGTGCAAAATTAAGTTAAATCTTTTACGCCTATTAAGAAACTTGAATAGGCCTTGGCTACTATAGTAAAGAAATTCCGATCTAAAATGTAACTAAATAAATTGCTAAATACTCCTGACACATGAAAGTGTAAAGCCTGTAGCTCACAATAAATGTGGGAAGTTATTGCGTATCATATTTAACAAACCGTTTACTATGAATTTTTATATAATTTAGCTCACATGGATAATCAACATGGAATATTAATCAGATGATGTCATTATGCTGCTGTGTCATCAGCCAATCGCTGATCATGATTTCGAGGATCGATAGATCTGTCCTTCACAACACATGCAGCAACCTCAACTCAGTTCATCCAGACATTTTAATCTGAATCGCTAACTTGTTTGAAGAACCAAATTAGCCAGAAATCAGTAATCAAGATTAAAAGATCCAGGATCTGTCAAATCATCTTAGATCATTTAAGCAAGGTACGGAAAACAGACCCCAGGATGAGACAGAACGCAAGACACAAGTACACGGTAAATAAAATATAACACTTACCGTGCACACACACGGAATTTCTTTACATGCATGTTTCTGATCCCAGCTGCAACTGAAACCGAAAGCCACTATACTGGAGCTCTGAGACCGAAAACACCATTCTGCAAACAAAACAAACATCAGGATGAGAACCTGCACGCTCAGATCCAGCACGTCCATGTCGAGCGGGAGCGCACACTTCCCATCCAACGCTGTGCTCATACAAAACACAAAGACAGACAAGAACAGGATAAGAGTGCTTAAGCCAAGCACAACATGCAAGACAAGACAGGACTACTGTCTGGACCGAAGTGGCAGAATTCTGACATTTGTACTTTTTTTGTAATTCATTATATGTAATTTTTTTTTTTTTTTTTTTGGCTAGTTTTTGTAAATTATGTTCCTGTTTTGCAGAGCAAAAAGTGGCTACATTTAACAAAAACAATAAAAAAACGGTTTTAGTTTTATTATAAGTGAGTGTGGAATGACATCTAAGGCAATTAGAATGTAAAAACAGAAAATTTACAGCGCTATTTAAAATCTAACATATACTGTACTGACAGATAAAATCTCTAATACCTACAGATAACTTGTGGTAGCCTACCAATATGCCATTTGTCCCTATTAAATTGACACTTTATTCTATGAAGCAAACGTCTGCTCTAAAATATTACTATGCTTGGGGTTAGGTTAATGTAACATAAGGTGTCCTAAAGCTGTTTCATGACACTTTCTGTCCTTTCTGCGGGGTGTGTTTATTCCACAGTATTTGCCTGAGTGTGATGATGTGGTGTTAATGAAGGACGGCCAGATAGCAGAGCACGGCACACACACGCAGCTGATGGAGAAAGGCCGAGACTACGCTGCCCTTTTCAACAGCGTGCAGCAAGAGGTGCGATATGCTGCCTGCAACAGCTGTGCCCTATGGGAAAACACTGGGGTCACACGCTCACAAAACACCCAACATCACCCACTGCAAAATTCATGAAGCACAGACTGCAGAGCCGCTGGGTTTGAAATGTTAATTCAAGTCGAGCTTTTGTAATTTATAAGTGAATTGATCTTTGGAGCTACTAGCCGACGGACATTGTCGCTGATCTCTGTATTAATGACCCAACAGGCATTGTTCCGCCTGATGTGTGCTGCTAATCAGTTGCAGGTTGCTCTTTACTAGGTCTTGCTCTCACTCTTTTCGCTTCATCCTTCATCCAGAACCTGGTGAGGAAGAACCTGAAAAACAAAGAGAAGGCAGAGGAGGAGAGCAGCCCACAGACGCTTAATGTCAGCAATCCACCCAAGCCTGATACTGAGAGCAAGAAAACAGGTGAAGGTTGTTTATTTCAGTGCTTCTCCTCTCCAATGATTTTGCATTGCATATACAGTTGAAATCAGAATTATTAGCCCCCATTTAATTTGATTTTATTTTTTTAAAATATTTCCCAAATGATGTTTAACAGAACAAGGAAATTTTCACAGTATGTCTAATAATATTTTTTCTTCTGGGGAAAGTCTTATTTGTTTTATTTCAGCTGGAATAAAAGCAGTTTTAAATTTTTTAAAAACCATTTTAAGGTCAAAATTATTAGCCCCTTTAAGCTATATATTTTTTTGATATTCTACAGAACAAACCATCATTATACAATAACTTGCCTAATTACCCTAACCTGCCTAGTTAACCTAATTAACCTAGTTAAACCTTTAAATGTAACTTTAAGCTGTATAGAAGTGTCTTGAAAAATATCTAGACAAATATAATTTACTGTCATCATGACCAAGATAAAAGAAATCAGTTATTAGAAATGAGTTATTAAAACTATTATGTTTAGAAATGTGTTGAAAAAAAATCTTCTCTCCGTTAAACTGAAATTGGGGGAAAAATAAAAAGGGGGGCTAATAAATCAGGGGGGCTAATATTTCTGACTTCAACTGTACATAGATTTTCAAATGTGGATTCAGTCCAGTTATAAAAATGTTGAAATAAACATGGCGTCAATGTACAAAATATTGCTTTTACTATATCAATGCCAAATAATTTTTTTTTTTTTTTTTAAATATCAATGTCTAAACAGTCCCTGGACCTTTAAAAAAAGGCTTAAAATGATGTTGGATGACTTTAAAGAACAGTACTTTAAAGAACAGTAACAAAAACTTTAAACTGTATTTTAAAGTAAAATCACCTATTTACAGTACTAATAACAGCAAAGTCTGTGTTCAGCACCTTGTAGAATGACTAAGTATGCACAGTCATAGCACTGGTAACGAAATCAAAGAATGAACTGAAATGATGTCATCCTGAACAAAATCCAAAGTTTCGACAGTTCAAAAAGCTTACGAAAGCAAACTTGTTGAGGGAGATCATTTTGGCTCCTAAACAGCTTTTGAGCTACCATTGGTCCACAGCAGTTTTACAGTTGGTGGGTGCATTCTGAAACTCCGCCTTCTTTGACATATGATTGATTTGTTTCTCAAATTTGCAGAGGTCAGGCAGGGAAGCAGGCATAGCAGCAGCAATGGTGACTGAACAACAACGTTATGGAATCAGTCTGCCTAAAGAACGTTCAATATTCACAGCTGAAGCCCGTGCTTTACTTTTATATAGAAAATGTCCAACAAAAGAACTCATTATTTTTACAGACTTCAAATCATTCAAGTGATGGAATCTTCAAAAAATGAACATCCTTTGATAGATAGTAATTTATCAATCACATCTATCAAATCTACAAATCCAGTTTTATCACATCATTTTCTGCTAAGTTCCAGGACATGTTGGGCTTTCAGGAACTGAGCAAGCTGATGCAGCTGCTAAGACTGCTTTAAAAGAAGAGGTGAACAAATACCAAATTGCTCCTTCAGAGATGAGACCTTTTATGAACGTTTACATTATAAATAAGTGGCAAGAGGAGTGGGATGCATTGGAAAATTATAAATTGTATGAAATACAACCTGAAATCTTAAACAGAGTTTTAGGACATTTTAAGACTAGATTTGATCAAGTGGTTTTTACCAGTTGTCGTATCGGACACATAAGATCAACCGATGCCTTTGTGCTTAAAGATGACGACCCCACTCAATGTTTGTACTGCACAACTCCCCTTACTATAAAACACATTTTACTGGACTGTCCTGCTTTTAATGATTACAGAAGTCTTTTTTATGACATGAACTCTCTTGAGGACATTTTAGCAAAGTGACACCAGAAAAACTTTTAGATTTTTTTATCATTCATTAACACTAAAAATCTTATTTAATTGATGTATTCAATCAGTTTGTTGTTTTAATTGTATATTTATTATTGAAATGTTCTTGCCATGAAAATAGCCTTGGTTGCTGACATGGCATTAATAAAAAATACATTACATTACAGGCAGGGGAACAACATTCAAAACAACAACAACCAGTTAGCAACAGGAATTCACTGCAGAGTTGAGTAGCCAATCTAGCACAGATATAATGTATCTGCACCTGTACAATTGCTCACAGAGAGATCTTTATATACTTAGAGGGGGACATACACCACATCTTTAAAAGTTCCAAATATTGTTTTCTTTGAGTGTAAACACTCCAGCCGTGCCATTCGGTGTCTGTCCATGGCTATTATAAAACAATATAAAGATGTGGTGCGCTGCGATGACACGTCTAATCTGGTGTGCAAAAGGCTTTTTGCCAGATGTTACAAAACTGTTCTTCTATCACAGCCTCCATTGTTGTCATGTTTAGGGGTACACCTTTACAACCTCACCTACTGCAGTAGGAGACTGTTGAATTATTTAAAAGTAGAATACCATCAGAAAAAAAAAATAAAATAAAACTTTGTTTCAAGTATATCAGGACTTTAGACTAGTGGTTCCCAATTCCAGTCCTCGGGACACCCCACACATTTTGTATGTCTCTTGTTTTTTGACACAGAAGGATTAGTTCATGGATCTCTCTGTAAATGACCTAATAATCCAAATTAGGTGTGTTAAGTAAGGAACCCACATAGCAAAAAATGCTTTCTTACTTAGATTTTTTGTCTTGTCTCTAGTCCAAATATCCAAAAATTCTTAAATCAAGAAGAATTTTCTAGACAAGCAAAACATTTTGTCTTGCTTTAAGAAATAATATGCCAAAATGAAGTGAGGTTTTCCTTAAAACAAGCTAAATAATCTGTCAATGGGGTAAGAAAAATAATCTTATGTCAAAAGGAAAAACAAGATTATTTTGCTTACCCGATTGGCAGATGGTTTTGCTTCACTTCATTTTGGCATATTATTTCTGAAAACAAGACATTATGATTTGCTTACCTAAAAAAATGCTTCTTAATATAAGATTTTTTTAGATATTTGGACTAAAAACTAGACCAAAAAATCTAAGTAAGAAAGTAAGAGAAGCATTTTTGCAGTGCAGCAAGCAATTTTAGTTTTTTTAAGATGTCTAATAGATGTCTACACAACCTTTAGAAAAGTATGTTCTATACAGTATGAATGTAAGTAGTATGAATGGAACTCAGACATACTACATCCGCCGTTTGTCATTTATCATGTGACCTAACTGCGTCAGTTGCATTGCTTCACTCCCATTCATGAAATCTCTCCAATGGCATCATGGCATAGTATAGCTTCCATCGGATACGCATTTCAAAATCTCACCGGAAGTAGTAGGTCATCCGGGTACTTCTCATATACTGTTTTTCGAATTCTAAGATTTCGGACATACTACTTGGCTGGCATACTGTTTTTAGTGTACTATATAGTATGGAAGTATGCGATTTCGTACGCAGCATTACAAAATTTGCAGGGCCCGACCGAAATTGGGAACCACTGCTTTAGACAATTAGACCTGCATGTGTACATTTAAGCAGGTTTAACAATATTAATTACAGTTACCTTACAGGTTAAAATGTATTTAAATTGTAGCGTATTGTTTTCTTTTTTTAAAACAGCACACTTCCAGTGCTCCTGCCTGATTTCAATTGACAGTTCAGGAGTTTTAAGTAATACCGAAATAACGCATCAAAATTTGCATTCTCATTTGGTCTGTTGCACACCAGTGCAATATTGGCACTGGGTTTCTGTACCCAGGCCTAACGGCAAAAAAACACATTCACAACTTCTGCAAACACAGACAAACCTAGTGAAACAAACAACACAGGACTGCTACACCAAATATAACACTCTTGGAAAACCAGCCAGAAAATAAATTGCCTAATTCCTTGGATCTTTTGTAGTTTGCCAATGTGTGACCTGTAGCATGGCCTCAGAGTTGAGAAGCACTGGTTTAATCTCAAAATAAAAGTCTGTGCTTAGCTGATCTAACATCAGTGGATGAGTCACACTTCTTTGTTGTTTTTCTCCATATTTCTGTTGTTTGATGTACACCTCGCAGATCAGCTCATGCAGGCGGAGGAAAAGGGAAGCGGGGCCGTGGCCTGGCCTGTGTATGCAGCTTACATCAAGGCTGCCGGTGGCCCTCTGGCCTTCATTGTAAACATCCTCCTCTTCCTCTTCACCACTGGCAGTATCGCCTTCAGCAACTGGTGGCTTAGTCACTGGATCCGGCAGGGCAGCGGGGTAAGCCAGTCTATCTCACTGCTGGCCGCTTTGAGTTTCTGCCATTTAAAGGGACAGCTCTGCCAACAACAACAATTCTGCCATTATGTACTCTCCTGCATCCAACAAAATGACAAATTATCATCAGTATAAACAAATTATTTATTGAATCATTCACATCAACCAATTTAATAATATGATCTGACTTAAAAGAAACAGTTTGTTTGTTACTTCTCATAAATGTGTGTATATATATATATATATATATATATATATATATATATATATATATATATATATATATATATATATATATATATATATATATATATATATATATATATATATATATATGTGTGTGTGTGTGTGTGTGTGTGTGTGTGTGTGTGTGTGTGTGTGTGTGTGTGTGTGTGTGTATATACTATTACAGAGTATTTGGCTGATTGTTGTTGTTGCTTTTTATTGTTCTCCATCTGAAGCTTCAATATTATTGCTGGACTGTGGTGAAGATTCATTTGAGAAATTAATTTAGCATTTATTTTGAGATTTTTGCTTTTCTATTCTTTTTTTAATAGAGTCTAAGCTCAGTTTTTAACAGTAGATGGTGCTGTAGGCTTTCACGTGTGCATTTGAATGTAACAATACACTCAAATGTTTACAAGGAAGACCGATTCTGCGTTTGGCTGGTTTTCATTTCACGAAATTAATGTACACGAGATTAACACAGCTCACTATAAACACTCCTAAGCTTTTTAATGATTATGTTAAGTTCAAGTGGTATTTGTTAATAATCGGAGACAGAGTATGGCTGTTTGTAAAGCATACAGCGCCATCTTTTGGTGTAAGCTGAGCTGAATTACTTTTTTTTATCATATGGTTCGAATGTGTTTTATCCTAAGGAATCATGATTTGAAATAAAAATATTAGCAGACATGGTTATACTTTATTTTATTGTTTCCTTTGAGTGTATTAGCAGAATAGCAGTTGAATGTCTGTTGGGGCTCCATTTAAATCAGGGTGCCCAAACTTTTTTGTATGAAGGGCCAAAAAACCAAATATCACTGATAGCCGTGGGGCAAAGACAAATATACCAAACTATTTTACATTAAAATTGCCATGGGTAATTTCCTAATTTATCAGAAATAGAAAACATTACTTTGAATAGTATTAACTAATTCAGTATAACTTTTTCAATCACGTTTATAACACAGTGGAGTTCAATGCTAAATACACTGGTCAAGCAGAATCTGCCTTTACCTTGATTTGCTCACCAAAGTTTCTGCATTGTCCTCTATCCGTCATATGTATATTTTAAACTAAATCTAATTAATTTGCACCATTTACATTTAAAACAATTAATTTCAGATAGCTTTTTTTGTAGCTTAACAATAAAACAAACAAATATAAAGTTACATTAAATTTGAAATGACAATCTCTAAACCATTCTCAGATGGCATGGGGGGCCAAATCAAAGGTTACCAATGGCCAACTTTGGCCCGCAGGCTCTAGTTTGGGTATATCTGATCTAAATGAAGTGTTAATATATCAAACAGACAATCTGTTTATACTTTAATGATAACTAGCTATTATAAGGATCTTTTATAATACAGTAGATTTTCAAATTAATAATTGAACATGTTTTCTTGTTTCTTAAAAGCCCAAACATATCAAAACTTTCAGTATATCTAGAGATAATCCTCATAGAGTGGCATTAGATACTGCTTTGCCAATGTAATAAACCATCTGGTATCTAATTGTCATGATTATGATGATTATGATGATGCACAGTTTTCCCAATATAATTTGAAAACGTGGGAAGTTCAACTAAGAGTAACTGGATCTCAGGTTTATTTTGTGGCTATAGTGGGTCAAGGCAAAGACTAAAATCCAGCCGGGGACCATTTTTCAGCAGCGGTGTGGGTGGGTTAGATTGATCACTCAAATTAAAAGCGCTTACATTTGCCATTTGTCACAAAATCAAAGCACACAAGTGGAAGATTAGTGCATATCCGCCAGGACCTTATTACTTTTTAATTATTTTTTTAAATGTTACCATGCAGGATTTAAAAAAAATTTTAGCAGCCATTAATGTGAGTGGTCCAATGTCACCCTGTAGCTTATACACCCTTGCCATTATGGTACAAATCTATTGTTAATATAATGAAATCAAGTATATTCTTCAAAATGTATATATATTTTTTTATTTATATGGAGTTTCACTGATCACAGCAAGTCTTCACAGGTTTGCAAACAACATGATGGGGAAACAATGATTGCTGTTTTCATTTTGGGGTGAATTATTGCTTTAAGGCAACAAACCACCAGCTTGAATTGCCGGGTTTTGATGCTTAGCACAAATGAACATCAATCCCGAAACTAATTAGAAGTGCCAGACTCCACACGATTTACTCAGAGGGACAATCACGGCAACAGATGTTGCAGTTAACTCACGTTCTGTAAAATAATTGAGCTTGGGACTCATGCACGCAGTTCTGCTGGTATGTTGGGACTCTCCAGGGAAGAATCGGGTTTCTAAGGTGTTTTTCCTTTGTCCCTGCAGAATTCCTCACTGCTACTGGGGAACGAGACCGCCGAGAGCGATAGCATGCGACTGAATCCGCACATACAGTACTACTCAAGGGTGTACGTCTTATCCATGGGGGCGGCTCTCTTCCTGAAGACCATCCGAGGACTGGTGTTCGTCAAGGTAATTTGAAGTTTATTGCTGATGAAGTTCCCACACGAGATTCCTCTGTTCAGTTGTCTTGTCTCAGTTAGACACAGCTGAAATTTTTAACACTTGGGTCCTTAGGCAGATGCATTTCCTCTTTGCTTGTGTGCTATTCATCTCTGTCTGGATCTACCGGAGTGGACCAGGTTAATCCGTCAAGTGGGCATCACAATTAATGCCTTTATCCCCTCAGTGATGTAGTCTGGGAAACTGATATGTTAATGACAGGCCAATAAGTGAGGTAAGCAGCTGCTTAGGGCCCCAGGGAATTAGGGGATCCTGACCAATGTCAAGAAGCCCATATTAATCATATAGCTCTTTTATATATTTTCTATCATATGTTTTAAAATTTTATCGTTACTACTTCTTTTCGAAACCGGGGGCCCCTATGAATAATGGAATGTTTCTTTTGTACTGCACATGCCCAAGGTGTGTGTGCTTCGATTAAAGACATTGCCAGCCAGTGTTGCAAACTTAACAACTTTTCAGTCCCTCCTAGCGCCAAATTTTCAAAATAGTGACTAGCAAATGTTTTTAGGTGTTACTTGAGATTTTTAGAGACTCTAATGTGTCCGTTCTATACCATTCCTAATGTTACTCTTCGTAACAAGCTGTGGATGATGCCGTCGGTCTCTCCTTAGAGCACTCAAAGGCTGCACAGTGCCACACAGCCATCTCTCACACCTGTAACATTGAAAGCAGATCATTCCTCTGCATACCGACGGCAAATGTTTTAGCACCACGAGCGTGAGGTATTTCCCTGATTTGGTGAAAAAAGTAGAAATACAACAAACAACAAAATGCAGCTTCCTCCGTGATCCTGATGTCTGACCGAAACAGCTGTCAGATGATGAGCTCTGTGAGCTTGTCTGGTGAGGGCCTGTTCAAATAACATTTGCCAGTGAAACGGCCGGCCATTTACTAACAGTAATTACTCGATTCATATGATAAATGGTCAAAAGATTAGTTTGATAGATTGTGAATTAATATTGCTTAAATGTGTTTTAATCATTATTACTGTTAAAATCAAATCACAAAAATGGCTTATTGACTGTACGTCGGGGTACCCAACTCAGTTCTGGAGAACCAGTGTCTTGCAAAGTTTAATTCTAACCCCAACCAGAGACACCTGGGCTAGCTAATCAAGCTCTTACTAGGCTTTCTAGAAACATCTGTGCAGGTGTGTTGAAAAAAGTTTGAGCTAAAATCTACAGGACACCAGCTCTCTAGGACCGAGTTTGGACATCCCTGCTGTACAAATTTCGTGAACTTGTTTTTTATTTGTGAATTTATTGCTTTTAGTTTTACATTAGAAAGACAGAGATTCCTTCAAATATTTATATATATTATATTATATATACATATACACTTTTTAACATGCAGTTTCTGTAGTTTCTGAGTTCTGGCTCTGCAGTCTGACATATCTGTATGTTTTCTTATCCTTCTTATTGAATGGGAGTCAATGGAAACCCAAGCGAACAGAAAAAATATTAAATTTGGCACACTTATGGGGATGTCCTCATCTCTATTGAGAAATCTTGGAGTAAGCTCTATAGTGCCACCACTAGGTCAAACCATCATTTCTCAAACATTAAAAAATTTGTAGTTCTTTAACCAAAAAAAAATAATCTTAGTTCACCTGATTGCTTTTCTCATGCTGATCACATCCAATTTCCTCTTTGCTCATATACCATTCATCACTGCCTGAATCTACCTGAGTGTACCAGGTTCATCTGTCAAGCAGGGATCTCAATTAATGACCTTTTCCCCACAGCGCAATAGTCTGGGAAACCAATATGTTATTGACAGACCACTTTCACAGTGTACTTTCCAAATTTTAGTTTCAATTCTTCTTTTCCCAAATGGCAGTCTATGGCAAGCCATAAAAGCAAACAGAGGAAAATGATGACATTTGACACACTTGGGATAGTCCTCGGTGGAACTTTGAGGTCTCTAGAACTAACTCTATAACACCTGCACTAGTTCAGAAATTCACTTTTTCTCTTTGATCTAGAAAAAAGAAACTTAGTTTATTTAATTTTCTCTTTGCTCGTATTATGTTTATCACTGCCTGAATCTACCAGACTGTACCAGGTTAATCTGTCAAGAGGGCAATGCAATTAATGTCTTTATGCCAACAGCGGTATAGTCTGGGAGACTGATATCAACAAACAACTTTCACAGTGTACTTTACGTAGTTCAGTTTAATTTCCACATCAATGCCTTGGTTTGCAGTCCATCACACCTATATGTTTACTTCTGTTTTTTCTCTTCTTCATCGTCTTCTCAATTGGCAGTCAATGGCACACCATAGAAGCAAACATAGAAAAATGAGGAGAATTGGCACACTTATAGGGATGGGTGACATTTAACTTTTGAGTCATCTACTATCATCAAATTATATCATTCATTCATTATTTTTCTTCGTCTTAGTCCCTTATTTATCAGGGGTCACCACAGTGGAACGAACCACCAACTTATATATAAATTATATATAAATTAGTAAGTATAAATAATTACATATAAAAAGAAATCCTACCTTAGTTCAGGAAATATGTTAACACATTATCCCCTGGCCCCGTTGTCAATAGAGCTCTGACCAACTTTGAGGTCTCTAGGACCAACTCTATTGCACCAGTAATGGTTAAAAATTCACTTTCTAATTACTTATAACATTTTAAATTTTGTTTTGATTTAATTAGGGATGCCCAGATCCGATCACGTGATTGGAAATTGGGCCCGATCACATGGTTTCAGACTCGATCGGAATTGGACCTTACTTCCCAGTTGAAGTCAGAATTATTAGCCCCCCTTCAAATTTTTTTCTTTTTTAAATATTTCCCAAATGATTTTTAACAGAACAATGAAATTTTCACAGTGTGTCTGATAATATTTTTTCTTCTGGGGAAAGTCTTATTTGTTTTATTTCAGCTTGGATAAAAGCATTTTTTAATTTTTAAAAAAATCATTTAAGGTCAAATTTATTAGCCCCTTTAAGCTATATTTTTTTTGATAGTCTACAGAACAAACCATCGTTATACAATAACTTGCCTAATTACCCTATCCTGCCTAGTTAACCTAATTAATCTAGTTAAGCCTTTAAATGTCACTTTAAGCTGTATAGAAGTGTCCTGAAAAATATCTAGTCAAATATTATTTACTGCCATCATGGCAAAGATAAAATAAATCAGTTATTAGATATAAGTTATTAAAACTATTATGTTTAGAAATGTGTTAAAAAAAATCTTCTCTCCGTTAAACTGAAATTGGGTAAAAAATAAACAGGGTGGCTAATAATTCTGACTTCAACTGTATATGTATACACACATTTATTTATATATATATATATATATATATATATATATATATATATATATATATATATATATATATATATATATATATATATATATATATATATATTCGAGTTAGACCTCTTTCTTGATCTCACACAGAAACAGCAAAGCCTGCGGCATGACATCACTTTGTTGCAGAGATGCCATTGGTTAAATGCCGGCAAAGTAGAACACAGAAGCAGAAAGCACGAGTATGTCATAAAGTCTAGATAGGATACAGCTGCTGATACGCACATCAATATAGCATAATTTTTGTGACACTGTATAACAGTAATTCATATTTTTACACTACTGTGACAGTTGGGTTTAGGGTTGGGGTGGGGGTAAAAAAAAACAAATGTTTTTGGTAATTTAATAAATAACATAATACTCGGTACAACTACTGTTTTTACATTACTGTGACGGTTGGGTTGAGGGTTGGGATAGGAGTAGACGTCAATAAAATACAATAAATGGGAAATGTATTAAATAATATAAATAATTCTCTTTAACTTTCAACCGCAACCGTGGTCTGGAGGTATTATAAAGTTGATGATGACACCATTGCCATAGCAAACTGTGAGATATGTAAAGTTGGGATTGCAAGAGGTGAAGAATTTTTGTTATTTATTACTTGATTGTTCACAAGGTGAATTAAATAAAAAATAACAAACATCCTGGATATATTTCTTCCCTCTTTTTTATTCTTTTTTATGTATTATAGTAGTATCAGATCGGGTTTCAGTATCGGTAGATACTCAAAATCAAATGACTCGGACTCAAGGACAAAAAAACCTGATCGGGACAGCCCTAGATTCAATTATACTTATTTTTTCATTTGATTGCTGTTCTCATGCTGAACACATTCAATATCCTCACTGCCTGAGTGTACCAGGATGAAGGTGCACCAAGCTAATTTTGCCAATCAATGATGATATTTGAAAGCACCAAAACAAGTGTGCTCAACAAGATCTTGATATCTCCGCAGTGGTTACTAGACATGTCTGATTGGCTTAAAGTATGTATGTTTCAGACACTGTGGTTAAAAGATACTGCTTAGTGAACCTGTAATCTGTCAAGGGGCATTGCAATTAAAGCATTTTTCCTACAGCGGTACACTCTCAGAAATAAAGGTGCATATTTGTACTTAAAGGGTATATATTGGTACCTCAAAGGTATATATTAGTACCTAAAAATTTCAAGAGGTACAGTTTTGTGTTCTTTTTAGGTACTATTATGTACCCTTGAAGTATTCATAAGGACCCTTTAAGTACAAATATGTACCTTTCGAAAAGGTACCACCCCAGTGACAGCACTTGTACCTTTATTTCTGAGAGTGTATAGTCTTCCAATCCAATGTGTTGCTGAGAAGCCACATTCATAGCACAGTGGAGTTTCAGTTTCGTTTCCACACCAAATCCTTGCTCCGCAGTCCATGACATTGCCAAGTGTCTGCTTTTTTCTCCTTCTCATCCAGTTTTTTCCCACTCTTTAATTGAAATTGCCTCCAGGCTTAACCCATTTATCTGTCCAGTGTCTTGACTTTCAGCTGGAGGGGTTGTGTATATGTGTCCCCTCAGGACCCTTTGCCCCCTTCTCCATTAAGCAGACCCGACAGCACATTAGAGAGGTTATGTGTCTGTGTAATTGTGTGCCACTTGTATTCACTAATTCCTCCATGATGGCTAATCTCTTTTTACCCAGAGGTAAGATTGCAAATTTGGGAACTTTACATATTCTATTAATGGAATGAATGTGTCCCTTTGTGCCAGAAACCATCAAATCCTAATGGCAACACATTTTCCTGTGGGCACGACATGAGGAGTTTTGTTGTGAAGTCATGTCTGGCATGTTCTCGATGTTTTACTGACATGTATTTGAGAATATGTGGACTTATGTAATCGTGTTTTTGTATGTGCTGCTGTGCTACGTGCTGACATTCATGCCTTATGAGTGCTGGGTGAGACATGATGTCCATGCTGGATACAATCTGTACACTGGGCCAAAATTAGATTGCTTTCATTGTAATTAACAAAGCTGTCTGTGATGAGATGTGGCCTTTGCGTTAACAGCGTTCCAGCTGACGATGCTTGTTTTCTGTTTCTGATGCGCTGTACAGTAATTTTAAGCACGTTATTTCCCCTTTATGACTCGAAATGACAGAATTGTTTTGTTCAGAAATTACTTCCATTAGGGCTGTTCGATTATGGGAAAAATCATAATCACGATTATTTTGGTCATAATTGTAATCACGATCATTCAAAACGATATACAGTTGAAGTCAAAATTATTCACCCTCCTGTGATTTTTTTTTTTATTTATTTTTTTTTTTATAAATATTTCCCAAATGAGGTTTAACAGATTCAGGAATTTTTTGTAGTATTTTCTCTAATATTTTTTCTTCTGGAGAAAGCCTTATTTGTTTTACTTCAGCTAGAATAAAAGCAGGTTTAAATATTTTGAAACCTATTTTAGGGTCAATATTAGTACCCCCATTAAGCAATATATTTTTTTAATTGTCTGCAGATGACAACAGGCTGACCAAAAAAAATCGACAAATTTGTTATCCGTCCTCCACATAAAAGACAGAGTCTAACTTATTCACCTTCAGCAGCTAATAGTAATGACCCAAGCATACTGGACCCAGGTGAGGACATATTTCGCGTCACAGCACTAGCAATACTGGAAACCCGAAATGTTATTTTTAATTTTCTCAAAGCAAAGAGTTCCTGACCCAGCCACAGTGCATTATCTGAATTAAGTCCTTGCTAAAAAAATGCATGAGGTCATCCAAATTAATAAGACATTTGCAGGTGATTTATCCCCAATACCACAACAAGCCCAGAGCATTTTTTGAGCGCAAGGTCTGACAGTCCTTCAGATGCCTTTTGGCAATTTCCAGGCAGGGAGTGGCTTCCGTGTGGCAACTTTACCATACAGACCTGATTGGTGGATTGTTGCACAGATGGTTGTCCTTCTGTAAGGTTCTCCTCTCTCCACAGAAGAACTCAGACAGAGTGACCATGGGGTTATTGATCACCTCCCTGACTAAGACCATTCTCCCTCGATCACTCAGCGTAGATGGCCAGCTCTAGGAAGAGTCCTTGTGGTTCCCAACATTTTTCACTTATGGATGATGTAGGCCACTGTGCTCATTTAGAGCAGCATTTAGAGCAGCAGAAATTTTTCTGTAACCTTCCCCAGCCTTGTGGCTTGAGACGATTCTGTATCTGAGGTCTACAGACAATCCCTTTGTCTTCTTGCTTGGTTTGTGTTTTGACATGCACTGTCAACCCTGGGACCTTATATAGACGGGTGTATGCCTTTTCAAATGACGTCCAATCAACTGAATTTACCACAGGTGAACTCCAATTAAACTGCTGAAACATCTCAAGAATGATCAGTGGAAACAGAATGTACCTGAGCTCAATTTAGAGCTTTACGGCAAAGGCTGTGAATACTTATGTACATGTGATTTCTCAGGTTTTTTATTTTTAACAAATTTGCAACCATTTTTCACATTGTCATTATGGGCTATTGTGTGTAGAATTTTGAGAAAATAAATGAATTGAATCCATTGTGGAATAAGGCTGTAACATAAAAAATGTGGAAAAAGTGAAGCAATATGAATACTTTCCAGATGCTCTGTAAAGGCCAAAGGCTTACAGTTACAAATGGCCTACTGATGTTTTGCTTTTATATTTTACATTAGGCTATTATTTGTGCCTAAACATATCTAGATATTGTAATAAACATATTGTTAGTTTGAAAACAACATTTTTTGTCATCTTTACTGCAAACTTATATAAGCCATAATATCCTTAAATTTGTAGGGGACCTTACTATATTTTCCAGGGGAAAGGGGGTCAAAAAAAAAGTTGGGAACCAGTGCTGTAAATGAACAATCAAAACACATACTGTATGCCATTAAAGCAGAAAACTGTATGATGTAAATGCTCCCTTAATTTTAAAAATGTTCTACATATTAAAACATAACTAGAACTTGGGCCCCGGGATTGATGAGGTGCTCGGAAAAATGCTAACCATGACCATGATGTGCAGGTTTAGCATTTGCATTTAAGCTTTGTCCCATTCTAAAGTGGCACATACACTGTTAAAAGTGGGCTTTTCCACCAGTGTACTGTGTATGTATGTTAACAAAGTAGAAAGCTGACCTACTTTACTGGGTCCAAAGTTTTAACCAGAGCGGATTGATCTGTGCTGAAGTGTCAAGCAGCATTGGTCACTTCCAGTCCCAATATATACGATGTCCCAGCCGGCGCTCACAGATCTTGGGCAAAAGCATTCCTGTCTGCTTGCCAAGATTTTTACCTCATTATAATCTCACTGTTATGACTGTTTAAATGTTTGTTTACATCCCTGATCTGTTTATTAGCATAATAGAACCTAACTAAAGCCTTTTATAGGTTTTTAAATCACTGGCTCATTTCTTGGTGTTTTTGTCGTGTCTGGGCGCATGCATTATTAACACTGTTGTCTGTATGTTGTTGTCGTTGCAGTGCACAGTACGGGCAGCCTCGGTTCTGCATGATAAACTATTTAAAACTCTACTTCTGAGCCCCATGCGCTTTTTCGACACAACACCCCTGGGACGCATCCTCAACCGATTCTCCAAGGACATGGATGAGGGTGAGCAACCTCTCTCTCTCTTTCTCTATCGTAGCTCACAAATCCTTTCAAATGCGGGATGACGGGGGCGTCTCAAAGCGGTTTTGATGTCTGTTTGATTCTGTGTTCTTCCTCTTTGCGCAGTTGACGTGCGTCTGGCGATGCAGGCTGAAATGCTGCTCCAGAATGTGACACTAGTGCTCTTCTGTCTGGGAGTGGTGGGCGCCGTGTTTCCCTGGTTCCTGTTCTCCATCATACCTTTAGGGGCTTTCCTCTTCATCGTCAACCGAATCTCCAGGTTTGCTCTGTCAGATTCATCAAGGGTTTACAAATATATGGAAACAAATATATAGGTCAGGCTGATCAATGAATGAAAACGCGTTCCAAATCTGCCAAAAACTCTAAAAAGGTAGAACTAAATAAAGAGTGTGCGTGCGTGCGTGTGTGTGTGTGTGCGTGTGTGGGAAATTGATAGATTTATTGTCAAATTTCCAATATAATTATTACATTTAATGAATGAATTAAATAGTTTATTAATAATCTTCATCAACTCGATAGATGGATTGATTGGCAGACAGACCGACAGACAGATTGAATATTAATATAATATTATATAATATATTGTAAAATAATACTTGGAAATAAATATTTTTATATTTTAGCAAGGATCAGTTACATAATTCTTTTTATGTTACAAACATTTTTAAAGTGCTATTTCTTTAAACTTCTTAGTCATTAATTAATTAAATATGTTGATTATTTTGTGAAATATAATATATATATATATATATATATATATATATATATATATATATATATATATATATATATATATATATATATATATATATATATATATATATATATATATATATATATATTACATTTAACTGGAATACATTGTAATGGGGAGAAGTGAGAAATAGTTTTTGTAACGTGAAGTAGACGCTGACAACAGGGCGTGAGGATCCAAACACAGGATTTATTGGCAGGATGGTCATGCAAGCAATGGTCAACACAGGTGCAAACGGATGTATACAGGAAATCCAGAGTCGTGGTTGATAAACAGGCAGATGGTCAAAAAGGCAGGCAGCAGACTGGAATAAACAAACAAAACAAAGCAAGGTTCTAAAACACGGAGGGCAAGGAAAGGAAATCGCATGGTAATGTTAATCAATGATTATGAGTGTCAGCTGCGTGTGTGTGTCTATTAGCTGTGGCAGGAGTGATTGTGGCAAAGACTTCTGGGATATGTAGTTCAGTAGGAAGTGATTTCCAATAGAGAAAACACTGCTGATGATTACAACAAACTACAGGAAGGAATCTCCCGCAGAGAACACACTGCTGGAGAGCACAGCAGTTTGAAGCTGTGGTCACACTGCACTTTTCTCCCCATAGACTTCCATTCATACGCACGCGAATGCGTCAGACCGGAAACGCAAGGTGAAGCGGCAAGTTTTGCAGTTCGCTGCATTGGAAAGTTCAAGCTTGGTGAACTCTGACCTACAAAATCGCATCACATGATTGCGCGAGACCAATTGAGGATCAAAACATGACCTCTCTGGACAGAATATGGACCAATCGCTCGCTTTTTTTAATATCTAATCATCTTGTTTAATCCTGCCCCTTTGCGCAGATCCATATGACAGACTTTCGCAGGCACAAACTCTAGTGTGACTGCAGCATTAATCTTTAAGGTTTTTTTATCTTAAATAATATTACTGATTGAAATAATAGATGATTTTCCCAGTACTGGGTTGCAGCTACACTCTCTGAAATAAAGGTACAAAAGCGGTCACTGAGGTGGTACCTTTTCTTAAGGTACACTTTTATACCTTTTCAGGTCCCTGTTTGTACCACAAAGGTACATATGCATACCTAAAAAGTACAAATATGTACTTCATAGTACCTTAAATGTACAAAAATATGTATTACAGGTACAAAAATGTTCCTTTTAAGATACCAATGTGCACCTGTAAGGGACTAAAGTGTACTTTTTAAAAAGGTACAGCTTTTGTACCTTTATTTCTGAGAGAGCATGCGCTGTGTAAAACATATATGCTGGATAATTTAGTGGTTCACTTCGCTGTAGTGACCCCTGATGAATAAAGGGACTAAACCAAAGGAAAATTATGAACGAATGAGTAATAAATAATATAAATATACATTTGACCACCCCTTAAATGGTTCATACCATAGTAAATGCATAAGTGCATCAATCATTCTATGCGAGAGAAAAACTATTTAACAGTCTAAAAACGACAGATCAGAGCACTGAAAGACATCAAAAGTTTTCACTAGACACTTCTCTCATAAAATAGGTGTTTGTATCAACATATAGCCTAAAAGTAAAGTCAAATTAGATGCACAGTTTGACCTACAGTAACCTCTAAAACAACTAATCAAAGGATTCTGTAGGTCACACTAGACTAAACATCCCTCAAAGCACTGAAAAAGTAAATATGTTTCATTAATAAACGAGATGTTATTTAAATAAATTTGATTCACAATTAGTGCATTTTGGTGCTACTTTGCCTGATGATCAGTGCAGTAAGTGACTGTATTATCGACAATACTTGTTTAGCACAAATGTTCGTAACATGTAAAAACGAAATCTTACCTATAAAATGTTCTGCATTTGTGCTTTGTTTTCTTTGTTTGCTCGTTACTACACCCGTACACAACGCAAAAGTCCAGCATCTTCAGATTGGCCTTAGTCTTGACTAGTGCGGTTGAATGGCATTTGTCCTGGGAGCACTGTACAAATGTGGCGGTGCTATTGACGCATGCTCAGGGTCTGTATATGATGTCTAGTGTATATATCTATGGTCAATGTATAATTAGCACCCTGTCATACATCAGTATTCAAAAATCAGTATGGTGGTTTTTGTCTTTTTACATTTTTTTTTGGCCTTTTTTAAGAAAAGCATGATTCATTACTTAGAATTTATATAGTATTATATACATACATACACACACACACCTAAAGTCTGAATTGTGGCTGGTTTTTTGTCAGCGTTGTCCTGCCTCTGCCTCACGCTGCATGTTGACTCTGCTGTCCTGTCTGCGCTAGTGCTGACGTGTGACAGGCCTCATAAAGCCCCATATAAATCAGTTCAGAAGGCAGAAATGACTGTAGCTCAGGCAGGAAGATCCCCTCAGTCTCACCATTATTGTCCCCTGTGGGCCTCCATCTCATAAGCCACTAACCTGTCACATCACAGGCAGCTCTGTGAGCCACACAGATAAGCAGATGAGATGAGCCAGAGCTTTGATCAAAACTCAGCCGTATATCGCTGCTCACATTCTATCACTGGCTGACTTTTTGTCAGGTATTGAAAGAAAAAAAATATATATATATTTATAAAAATAATACTGATTGTCCTTTTCACCCAAAGGGTTCTCATTCGTGAGCTGAAGCGCCTGGAAAATATCAGCCAATCCCCTTTCACCTCTCATATCACCAGCAGTCTGCAAGGACTGTCCACTATCTACGCTTACGGCAGGGGTGCTGACTTCATACACAGGTAATATTCAGACAACAGAATGCCCTCTATGACTTTGCAGAACTTGAAAAACTGAAGTTATGCCGATGAAACTTTACTCCAAGCCATATTCATAAATACAAAATAGATGTGATTATCAGGACAGACTCATATGTAATGGTTGTAGATAATAATGGGGAGTTGTGTTACCATTTATTTTAAAAAATGACAATACAAGCACACTTTACAATAAAAGTTTTGTTTTAAAGTATAAAAACATTCAAATTTAAAGAATATAGTTAAAGTTAAATTAGATTGTAATGCTTTATACTTGCATTTTATATCAAACGTGATGATTTAGCAGAGTAATATTGCCTTAAAGCATCTAATCAATGAGCTAGAGTTTGTACAATGGCCTTAATTGATCAATCAGATTTGACAGAAATAACTTTATATAATAAATTAAGGTGGCTCAGTGGTTAGCAGTGGTTTGCCTGACTACAAGAAGGTCACTGGCTCAAGTCCCAGCTGGGCCAGTTGGCATTTCTGTGTAGAGTTCTCATGTTCTCCCTGTGTTGGCGTGGGTTTCCTCTGGGTGCTCCGGTTTCCCCTACTGTCCAAAGACATGCGATATTATGTAGGTGAATTAAATAAACCAAATTGGCCGTAGTGTATGTGTGTGAATGTGAGAGTGTATGGGTGTTTCCCAGCACTGGGTTGTGGCTGAATAACTGGCTGTATAAAACATGCTGGATAAGTTGGCAGAGACCTATAGTAACCTCTGAAATAACTAATCAGAGGTTTCTGTAGGTCACACTAGGCTAAACATCCCTCAAAACACTGAAAAAGTAAATATGTTTCATTAATAAATGAGATTTTATTTAAATACATGCATATTTCAATACATGAGCAATTCCGTGCAAATGTCAACCTTACCATCAAAAAAATTAAGTTTTCACCAAAATACAGAAAACCGTTTATGGGTTTTTTATGAAAGCAAGTATTTTACAGTAATTTAGAAATACTCCAAATAGAATAGTTTGAAAACATTGACAGATGCATTTTGATTTACTAAAGTCACACAATTGGCAATTTCACATCTGTCACATCCATAACGGAGAGATGTCACATCCATAACGACACTTTTTCCTCATAAATGTGAAAATATTACATAAAATAAAACCAATCATTTTTGTTTTATAGAGAGCCAACTCCTCCCCTTTTGATTATCATTGTTTCTTTTGGGTTGTGCAGTTTAATTGACAGAATTTCTACAAAGTATGTTGTATACTGTAAACTCACAGACTTTTTTTGTCACATCCATAACGCATGTTTATTTTTTTAATTTAAAGTACAAAACATGTTTACAGATTGATATATAATGTTAACATATGCTTTCTATGCGAATTTATGTGTTGAGTTTTTACTGCAAATGTCACATCCATAACACTGGAATTGCTCATATACATTATTTAAATACATACATAATACATGCTTCATTTCACTGAAACATGTATTACACAAACTAACATTACTGAAAATGTTGACCCATTAATGACCCTTGATGAATAAAGGGACTAAGCCGAAGGAGAATGAATGAATGAATGGATAAATGAATGAACTTTACTTACTGTTACTAACTAATTAAGCAACTAACTGTGAAAATTTGCAGTGAGGTTTGATGAATGCGAACAAACACTTCCTTCAAAGAAAATTTGGTCAAAAAAAGTAAAAAAAAAAAAAAAAAAAACTGAAAATTAAGAAAAATAATACAGTTGAAAAAATAAATTAAACTCATTTAGGCAATCAATCAGTCTATTAGAATGATTTCTGTGACACTAAACACTGGAGTTAGCTATGTAACCTATACTGCAAGATTCAAAATATGTTTGTTGGTCTAAATATCTATAATATTCCACCAGGTATCAAGCCCTGCTTGACACAAACCAAGCGTGCCACTATCTGTTCAGCTGTGCTATGCGATGGCTGGCTGTGCGTCTGGACCTCATCAGTATTTCCCTCATCACCACAGTAGCCCTTCTCATCGTCTTAATGCATGGCCACATTTCTCCTGCCTACGCCGGCCTGGCCCTCTCCTACGCCGTACAGGTGCGCTGCTCTCCATCTGACTCAGCCTGGTGTTGTACAAGAAGCTTACTGTGCCATAATTCATTAGTATTGCTCACTGTTGCTCATGGTTATTATTCACTGCCCATTTTCTCTCCTTTCCCATATCCAGCTAACCGGTCTGTTTCAGTTCACCGTGAGGCTCCTTTCTGAAACCGAAGCCCGATTTACATCAGTGGAGCGGATCAATCATTACATAAAGGTGACACATGTGTGCTGGCTGTCAATGGAAAATAGAAAGGGACAGACTATTTGTTATTCAATTGGCACAGCGCACAAAGGACATCGGCGCTTTAAAATGAAAGGCCGTCAAGCCCAACAGTCGCCACGCTGCATAGTGAGGCAGCTACATCTTGCTCAGCAGGGATCATGGGACATGTTTATTACCAGCCAGAACATCATAGCATGTGACTCCACTCGTTTCACGAGGCACTTATCAAAGCACAACAGTACAGCTGTCTTCATGGAGAGCATTTTACAGTGATTAATGAAGCCAGTAATGGTCTTGTTGAGCTGTGAAGTACACCGTATAATCATTATGCCATGTGTTTATGCAGAACCTGGAAAGTGAAGGTCCTCGACAGATCACTGGATGCTCTGCTTCCTCGTCCAGCTGGCCAGCGGATGGACAAATCACCTTCCAGAATGTAGAGATGCGATATCGGGATGGTCTTCCCCTGGTTTTGAAGAACCTCTGTTTTAGCATTCTTCCAGAGGAGACCATAGGGATTGTTGGGAGAACGGGCTCAGGTATATTTGTCTGTTTGACTGTTTCATTCTATCTTATGTTGCCTGTCTTTGTCTGTACTGTGAGTCGTATTACTGGTGGAGGAAATCAGTTGTGACACAGGTTGGTTCTTTCTTCAGGGAAATCTTCACTGGGCGTCGCACTCTTCAGACTAGCGGAGCTTAGCCATGGATCAATCATCATCGATGGTGTCAACATCGCTCACATTGGTCTTGAGGACTTGAGGAGCAAGCTGTCAGTCATCCCCCAAGAGCCGGTTCTTTTCATCGGTACTGTCAGGTACGCTACACGTCACTTTACCAAGACTAGCCATGTGCTAACAGCTGGAGTAGTATGATGTACAGTACCTCGGTAGAAAATAGGATATTCAACCACAAAAAAATGGAGGACTAGAGTACATTTTTTCCATTTGGAATGGATTGGATTAAATAAAGAGGCCATGAGGTAAAATTAGTTTTTTCCCCATCAAACTCTACATCACATTCATGGGAGCGCTCAGTAACATGAAGGATACTATTAAAAAAAAACTAACCACACTATAAACTACACACCTGTAGTATGTTTCCAGTGGTCCAGACCAAGGTTCGAAATTTTACACTGTAGCATTTTCCAGCCGTTCAGTTTCACATCAGACCGACTGAACCAGTTGGAACGAACCAAAATGCAGTCACATGACAACATCCACATCAGTCATTGGCTTGATGAATTTCCTGAAATGCATTTTGATTGGTCAGAATTGACATACGCATGGGAAACTCACATTCGCAACAGGTGGAAAAAAGCAAAGAGGGGAGAAAAAATCAGCAGGCAGTTTGAAGCGACGACGTAAAAAGATACGAAAAAAAAAACGTAAAAAGATACGAAAGACCCATGCGCTGCATTAACAGCAAGCTAGCGCAGAAATTACATTTAAAAATACTGGGGTAAAATTAATTTCCATATTTTAAAGACATGGCGCGGAAAAATATTATTTAATGTAGTGCTTCTTGTTTGGTCTGATACCCACGTTATATCATATCTCAGCCAGTGAAGATCAATGTTTTTTTTGAAAGAATTCAGATCTTAAACGCTGCGATTTTGTATGGGATGACAATTCACCAGAAGCCCTGGGGCTGGCTGACTTATTGTGTATATACCCCATTGAATCAATTTCTGATGAAGCCTGGAAATGGTCAAAAGTGGACAATGACAAAAAGTTTTAAACAAAAGACTCAAAAGTTGTCCACTTGGCATTGGACTGAAATGCTTCTTAATACCAAGTGTAAATGGTGGCCAAGACAGATTAGTCCATTGAAGGCAGTTTTCTGTTTAATTTAAAAAAAAAAAAGAAAATACAGAAAGAAGCTGTGTTTTGCTCACATATTGACGTGTCTTGTCCACAGATATTACTCTTTTTAACACTGGATTTACTGAGACATAACCAAGCAAGCATTTGTGTGTGTGTGTTTGTGTGTGTGCGTGCGTGTGTGCGTGTGCGTGTGCGCGTGCGTGTGCATGTGTGTGTTTAATAAATGTCAAACAGATATCTAAACATAGATGTATTGGCTGAAACTGAAAATTTAATCTAAAATAAGTCTGAAAATATTCCAAGAATAGCCTTGTCACTAAATAGAGAGACTGGACAGACCACACATATATTGTCATTCATATGTCAGTCTATTTTTGGACTATTTTTAGATGTCTATTAGATTTTTACTGACAACCTGTGAATCTTGTTTTAGCCTTCTTTTGTCTCATTTTAGCCAAACGTCAATGTTTGAAAGTCTGACTGAAAGGCTAATAAACAACAACAACACAAAAAAACTTATTTTAACCTTAAACTTGTTTTAAACTTATTAACCATATTAGATTCTGGAGTCAAAGTTATTGTGGTTCCTCCAAAGTTCACAGTGTGAACTCTTACTTGAAAGTGTGTCAAAACGTCATACTGGGAACTGAATTTAGTACAAAGTACAAAAGAAATGCAGCATTAGTACACTTGCAGCATAAGTAGACTTTCTTGCTTATCTCCTCAACAGATCAAATCTGGATCCTTGGGATCAATATACAGATGCACAGATCTGGGAAGCACTGGAAAAAACACATATAAAAGACATGGTGAGTGAAATAAGGAGATTATGGAAGGATTTTCAAAAAGACAAATGGCTTTGCTGTTGATTGAGGTGTTGTGTGATGATTTGGTTTCAGGTAAGCCAGTTACCTAATTCACTGCATTCAGAAGTGACGGATAATGGAGAGAACTTCTCAGTGGGAGAAAGACAACTGCTCTGTGTGGCCAGAGCTCTTCTCAGACACAGCAAGGTACTGTAACTGTTCACAACAGAAACACTCTTGAGCGCTGTTTCTCACCTCACTTTAACTAAGTAACAACCCACTCTTCATGCTAAACAAACATCTTAACTAGGAAGTACACAACTGAAGAAAAATAATGAGCACTCCTGTGTTTAATGGATAGATTTTTCAACACATATTTTAAACATAATAGTTTTAATAACTAATTTCTAATACTTAAATTCTTTTCTTTATAATATATATATATATAGGTCTTTGCCATGATGACAGTACAAAGTATTTTAGTAGTATTTTACAATATACTTACACTGATATATTGTAAATATTTACTTTACAAGATATAAGTATTCTGCCTAAAGTGCGATTTAAAGCCTTAATTATAATATTTTGGTAAGTTAGGTTAATTAGGCAAGTCATTGGACAACGGTGTTTTGATCTGTAGCCAATCAAAGAGGGGCTAATAATATTGACAGTAGAGTATATGCACAGCTAGTGTTTCTTCCCATACTTATAAATTTCCGGTGAACGGTTAATGTGACTTTTTCAATGTTATACGGTTCCTTTTACAGCATCAATGTTGTAATGTAATTAAAATACAATCAGTCAAATAGACTTCAGCATTCATTTAATTGTTCAAGTGTGAAACGAGATGAAAAGCCGTTTACACACACGCTCTGTGAGGATCAGCAGACGAGCGCAGAAACTCCATTGAAAATACTGGAGTAAAATAAAAGTTCATAATTTAAAGACGTTGTGCGAGAAAATGGAATTGAATACTTCTGCATATACATTAGCTATTAGGCAAGTCATTGGACAACAGTTTTTTGATCTGTAGCAAAAAGGGGCTAATGATATTGACCAGGGGTCCATTCTTCGTATGTGGATTACTCAATTAGCTGGATTTGGATGTTGACGATTTGACATGATCCAGGATCATTTAGTTCTTTAAAACTCATCTGAGACTTGTTGTCATAGCAACAGTTCTGGTAACTCAAACCTGCTAGAGAGCAGGCTCATTTCAAATAAACAGGATTAGATTGGGTCAGTTCAAGCAAAGAAAACATTGAAAGTATGTACTGAATGCTGATATTTTCTTACAGTAGTTATATGCACTTGGGAAAATAGTAAATATATATTTTTAACTATATATATACATATGTGTGTGTGTGTGTGTATATGTGTGTATAAAACTTATGCAATCTGCACTCCAAAATAAACTACAAAGACTGCCACCTGGTGGTTCAAAGAGAAAATTTATTGATATGAACTTTTTAGATACAAACGCGTACATCACAATATTCGACTTAAAAAAAGTTAATAATTTATGCAGTCATGCACGTGTTTTGACTGCTGATATACCAGTGATTTGATGCTTCAAAAAAGTTGCAGACACCTTTACTGATATCAAAATGCTTTTTTGGTGCAAAATTAATTTATGCAGTTATTCCTTAAAAAAACTTGAGTAGGCCTATATAGGCCTATGTAGAACTATACATTGATATGCATTGAAATACTCTTGACACATGAACGTGTAAAGCCTGCAGCTGACAACAAATGTGGAAAGTTATTGCGTATCATATTTAACAAACTGTTTACTGCTAATTTTATGTAATTTTGCTCACATGGATAATTGAATATTAATCAGATGATGTCATTACGCTGCTGTGCTGTCAGCCAATCGTTGCATTGCTGATCATGATATCGAGGATCGATAGATCTGTCCTTCACAACACACGCAGCGATCTCAGATCAGTTCATCCAGACATTTTAATCTGATTTGCCAACTTGTTTGAAGAACCAAATTAGCCAGAGATCAGTTATCAAGATTAAAAGATCCAGTGTCTGCCAAATCATCTTGAATCATTTAAGCGAGGTACGAAGAACGAACCCCAGTTCTTTCATACAGTAGTCAACATTTGAAGTTGATCAAAACCTTTCATCACACAGTAGTTGCTTTAGTACATCATTATGATAAATAAATCTGAATGTTGTTTTCATGAACGCTAAATAAAGTGACCATGTTGATGTGCTTATTTATATCTGATAAATTCAAATTAGACTTGATCTTTTTATTCAGGCACAATGAACAATTAGAGTTTTCTATTTTTTTATGTATGTAAATGTACTGTAAGTTTTAGGGTTTGCTAATTGCGCTGCTTCTTAGTTCTTAGTTTAAAAGCTGACCTAAAATGTCTCTATTACACCAGCAAGTGAAGATTAGTTCCGCACTGCCAACATTTATCAAGCTGTAAAAATGCACCACTACCTAAAAAAACAAAAGACGAGTCATCTCGTTCCATGTGTTAAATATTTCACCAGTTCTCTGTCACTGCATGTGCATGACATTTCATTTCTTTCTATACAAAGGAATTAAAGTTTTTCAAATATTCCTGTACAATGAATGACTGAAATTCGATTAATTGGGTCAATAAAGGCTGATATACATAGTAGCTTTTCAGCCCAAATGAGCCATTGAAGAAGGCTTAAGGTCTTGCTTGATTTGTTTTATTTTATAATTTTTTTTCCTTTATTACAACTGTACAGTAGCTAGACAAGCGAAGCTGGACAGAGAGAGAGGGGGTATTGGGAAGGCTCGAACTTAGGATGCTCAAAGCACATCGGCACATCACCAAGGGCTCAAATATTGTTCATCTTATTTAAAAGTGAACCCATGTTTAGTATCATTTTATTTTAGATTTTCTTGTGTGGTGGCCAGTGTTACTTCAAAAAAAGTAGTTAATTATTAAATAAATCATTTAAATTTTATTTAAATCACTTTTTTAACTGCCATGTCGGAAATGTAATTTGATTCAATACTGCTTAAAATCCCTACACTCTCAGAAAAAAAGGTACAATGTTGTACCAAAGAAGCTACAACCCTTGTCACTGGGGCAGTACCTTTTTATGGAACAGAATAGTACCTTAAGACAAAGAAACTAATTTGTACCGTTGCAGTTTGTACCTTTAAGGACATTATTTGTACCATGGAGAGCCAAAATATACCTTTGGTTTTTAAAACCTGCAGATACAATATTGTACCTTCATCAAAGGTACAAATCTGAGGTACCACCATAGTGACAAGTCACTTTGTACCTAAACAGTGTTAAAATGCTTACCAAACATTTATTTAAAATGCCTTAAATGTTTAGTTTACAATACTTATAGTTTTACATTTTACCAGTTTTGTATATGTTTTGTAATATAGAAATTAATAATAAATGTTTAAAAGGTTTTAAAGATGTTTTTAAATGATGATTCATGTTTTATAATGGAAATTATTCATAAATCACTTTGCCTTTCCAGTAATATTTATTTTCATAGGTATTGTGATAAAGAAGAGCTGTTCAACGCTTTTGTACCTTTTAAATGAGAACAATTGTGTACGTTCATTTCAGTTGTACCATAAAAGGCACAGAACAGTATCATAAGAGGCCTTTCTGTACCATTGTATTTCATACATACCATATATTGACATAAATTTCTTACTCATTTCATTGTTGCTTTCTGCAATTGCCATCGAATAAATTTAACATTTTTATAACATTCATCATTTTTATCATTTAACAAACTGAGTTATAGGGATGCACGGTGGCGCATCGAGTAGCACAATCGCCTCAGAGCAAGAGGCTGGTTCGAGCCCCGGCTGGGTCAGTTCTGTGTAAGTCCAAAGACGTGGTACAGGTGAACTGGGTTAGCTAAATTGACCGTAGTGTATGTGTGTGATCCCAGTGATGGGTTGCAGCTGTAAGGGCATCTGCTGCGTAAAACATATGCTGGATAAGTTGGCGGTTCATTCCGCTGTGGCGACCCCAGATTAATAAAGGGACTAAGCCAAAAAGAAAATGAATGAATGAATGAATGAATGAATGAATGAATGAAACTGGGTTATGCAAAATATCTGAGTAAAAATGACTTTGATTCTTTGAATTTATACCTTATATTTTTCAACAAGAAGGTAACTGGTTCGAGTCTTGGCTGACTCAATTGGCATTTCGGTGTTTAGTTTGCATGTTCTCCCTGTGTTCGAGTGAGTTTCCTCCGGGTGAATGAGGGTATGGGTGTTTCCCAGTACTAGGTTGTAGCTGGAAGGGTCTCCGCTGTGTAAAACATTGGCTGGAATAGTTGGCAGTTCATTCTACTGTGGTGACCTATGATAAATAAGGGACTAAGCCGAAGGAAAACGAATGATTGAATAGGTTCATTCTGCAAAATATATTTGAATAACAAAAGATACAATTACCCTGCTTCTCTTAAGTGATCTGTACAGAGCTGTTGAATTTAATTACAGTATTTAGGCTAAGTTTAAAAATGAAGAGTAATCACTTTACTTTTTCAGTAGAAAAGTGATTTAATTACAGTAATTAATTTGTAATTAAACTCATTACACCCAACCCTGGTTACTGAGGTAAAGATTCTACTTTAGACTAGTCATAAGCTCAGTCGATAAGTTCTGCTGCTAAACTGTTTGTATGTAAACATGCAGTAGGCAAAAGCATGACTGCCCCACTGCATCTGGCGCTTGCATACTTTTACATTTATCAGAGCTGCAGGATGGACCATGCAGTGAACACAGTATTACTAATTTTCCGTCTCACATTATAAAGCACAAAAACATTCTGTGTGAGCATCTCCTTACGCCCATCACTCACAAGTTTTAAAAAATATAATCAAATTTGACAGACAGCGAAATGAAAGGGCTTCTCCTCATCCAGGTGGGTGAAGAAAATGATACTGCTTTTAAAAAAATTCCAGTGATCGACATCAGTGTATTTTGCTATGATGTGTGAATAGTATCTTCCTGGTAAGGAGATAGAACGATGTTTGCTTGTGTGAAAAGCACATTTGTGCATGTAATTCTTTATGGCGAATTTTATTCTGGTTAAGGGCCTGTAGACCTACATTATATATACATAAAATGCAGGGGAAGTAGACGGTGAGAATGGAAATGGTATGGTTACTAACATTTCTTCTGCAGGTTTGCAACAACATCTGAAACATCAACACAGTCATTTTTGGGTGAACTATTGAACTGTTTCCGACTTCACATAAAGTATAGGATGTAAGAATGTCACATAAAAGCTGCTATGAAGGATTTGTTGTGGTTGTTGTTGTTGTTATAAGAGAGTATGCTTTACCTGGTCTATGTGGATTAAAGTTGTGCAGTCAGTTGAATACAAATCAGTGGCTTATTATCAAATTTCGATGTAGCCTGAGACTATTTATTCATACCTGTATTTACAGTGTTTAAAATAGTTTTGTAAAAGATTTTCAAGGATGTTGGTGTTGGTGACAGCGGTGACAGAAATATAATCAGCAACCTGAGTTAGCATTTGCTTCTGCCTTTTTAAAATAGATGAAGCTGTTTATTTTGCTGCAATAACTATATTTGATTATGTGGTTAGTCTCACTATATTGCTTGCATTTGTTATTGTTTTCCCCCTGCAGCTGAGAGGCAATTGTAGTAAATGCCAACAGTTTTACAATGGCGAAACATTGCCACCACATGGCAGACAGTGAATGTTCAACTTTTATCTTATTTTTTTATATCGCTTATAATGTAAAGCTGTGAAGGTTTTCTACTGTATGTGCAATAATACCAGAAAGGGGCATGATGTAACATCACAGTTTACATGGACTTACACCTCACTATGATAAATAATTCCTCTTAAAGGAAAAAAAGTTGCACTGCTCTCTCTGCCCTAGCTTTGTTTTCAAACATTAGTTTAGCTTATAGACAGTTCTATTTTATGTAAATTTAAAGTCTCTAAAATTATTAGAATTACAATTAAAATAATGGCAGCAGGGTGGCTCAGTGGTTAGAACTGTCACTTTACAGAAAGACGGTTGCTGGTTCGAGTTACGACTGGGTCAGTTGGCATTTCTGTGTGGAGTTTGCATGTTCTCCCACTGTGTCCAAAGACATGGGCTATAGGTGAACTGAATAAACTAAATTGTCAATAGTGTATAAGTGTGTATGTAAATGAGGGTGTATGGGTAAATGAGGTTTCGCAGTACTGGGTTGCAGCCAGAAGGGCCGAAATATGCCGGAATAGTTAGCGGTTCATTCAGCTGTGGCGACCTCTGATATAGAGACTAAGCCGAAGGAAATTTAATGAATGAGATTTAAAATAATTTTAGGATTACAGATTTAGGAGGTGAATGTTCTTTATTGATTCGACTACTTTTTAACTAATAAAATTATGGGTTTTAAGTGTTGTTGACAACTAAAATGATGGCTCTTTTCAAAACATACAGTGCATCCGGAAAGTATTCATAGCGCTTTACTTTATCCACTTTTTTTATGTTACAGCCTTATTCCAAAATGGATTAAATTCATTTTTTTCTCAAAATTCTACACACAAAACCCCATTTATTAAAAATAAAAAACCTGAGAAATCACATATACATAAGTATTCACAGCCTTTGCCGTGAAGCTCTAAATTGAGCTCAGGTACATTCTGTTTCCATGCCATGGTGGTGGCAGCATCGTGCTGTGGGGATGTTTTTCAGTAGCAGGAACTGGAAGAGTAGTCAGGATAGAGGGAAAGGTGAGTGCAGCAATGTACAGAGACATTCTGAATGAAAACCTGCTTCAAAGTGCTCTTGACATCTGACTGGGGCGACAGTTCATCTTCCAGAAGGACAGTGACCCAAAGCACACTGCCAAAATATCATTGGAGTTGCATCACAACAACTCGGTGAATGTCCTTGAGTGGCCCAGCCAGAGCCCAGACCTAAATCCTATTGAACATCTCTGGAAAGATCTGAAAATGCCTGCACACTGTTGCTTCCCATCCAACTTGATAAAGCCTGAGAGCTACTGCAAAGAGGAATGGGCAAAAATTCCCAAAGACAGGTGTGCCAGGCTAGTGGCATCATATTCAAAAAGACTTGAGGCTGTAATTGCTGCCGCTTATGTACATGTGATTTTTCAGGTTTATTATTTTTAATAAATTTGCAACAATTTCAACAAATCTTTTTGCACATTGTCATAATAGGCTATTGTGTGTAGAATTTTGAGGAAACAAATTAACTCAATCCATTTTGGAATTAGTCTGTAAGTACAGCATGAAACCTGCAAGTGCCCATCAAGTCTTTTCACAGTTTCTTTAAACTACTGACCATTAAAGACATTTTGATTCTGACATTCATGATCACAGACATGTAACCTTGAGATCTTGTCCTTCAGATCCTACTGTTAGATGAGGCAACAGCTGCTATTGACACAGAGACGGACCGCCTCATACAGGACACTATTCGCAGCTCTTTCAGCGGCTGCACGACTCTAGTGATCGCCCATCGTCTCAACACTGTGCTGGGCTGCAACAGGATCATGGTGCTGGACCAGGGGCAGGTGCGTCTCATACAGTCATAATCATACAGTGACCTAAAGTGGATGTGGGCACAATATATGAGTAGGGATGTCTGATATGTATCCATTACATCATTACTTGTTTGTTATCAATTGTTTTATTAATGTTGTGGGAATTTCAAATTTAGATTTCACGAAGACTTCAGGGATCACAGTTCAGCTCCAAAACACTCATTCATTTGATATCTTTCTACTTTGCTACTAGGCTTCAAACAACAAGGTTTTCCCATTTTACAACAAGATAAATTAGTTTTATTAAAATATCATTCAATTTAGTATGAGCACTTATTATGTTATATTTTACCAAGTACCTGTCAGAATATCAGAATAGGTATATTGAATATACAGAATAAGTATACAGAATATGTATATTGTTTAATTTTTACACAAATGTATCTCTTACCTTGAATGATGACCAAGCTTTTTTTTCAGAAGATTACTGGTACATTTAAAGCAGGAACTTTATTTGCTTTTTATATGCTTTCTATATAGAGTTGAAGTCAAAATTATTAGCCCTCCTACAAAATGTTAACAGTTAAGTGCTGTTTAACAGACAGAAGATTTTTCTACACATTTTTTAACTTGATTGATTTATTAAATAATTTTCAAAAGAAATAACTCATTTCTCTTGTCTTTGTCATGATGACAGTACAAAATAATTTTGTTCTTCCAGCTTAATGTGCCATTTAAAGGCTTAACTAGGTTAATTAGGTGAGCCATTGGACAACAGTGGTTTGTTTTGTAGCCAATGGAAAAAAAAATTCTTGAGAGGGTTGATAATATTGACCTTAATTAAAATCATTTGATTAATGAATAAACTGCTTTTATTTCAGGCAACTCAAAGAAATAAGACTTTCTTCAGAAAAAAAATATATTATAGGAATTATTATGAAAATTTTATTCCTCTGTTAAACATCACTTTAACAATTTGAAATTAGAAAAATAATACACATTTCACAGGAGGGGTTTTATTTGCCTTCAACTTTGTACAGGTATGTGGGCAAAACTGATTAAAAAAGTGTGTGTTTTGTCGTGTGCAAAAAAAGTGTATTTAGTGTAGTTTTTGTCAACTCAGTTTTCACATTTTTAAACTATTATTAAGAATATTTAGAAACAGAGTTTAGAGCAAAAAAATATTTGGATATTAAATTCCTGTGAAATTAAAATAATTTTTTTTTTAGATTTTAGTATCAGTATTGTTCGTTTTTAAGATGTCTATAAGCTAGTCTGCTTCAAAACAGTGCTAAAATTTGTGTTTAGAAGATATAAAACACTTTCGCCTAGATCAGGGGTAGGGAACCTATGGCTCGGGAGCCACAGGTGGCTCTTTGACCAAAAATATGTGGCTCTCCAGCTGTCTCCCTTCAATAAAAAAATAAAACTGTCAATAAAAATCTGTTTCCTTTCGAAAATACAATTAAAATGACCTTTTTATTGTATATTTTTACAGCAAAATGAATAAGAATAAAAGGATGTTTCAACCAATGCGCGTGTGATGCGCTGTGGACTAACTTGAATCGCGACACCAATAAAGGGCATGCAACTTACATTTCGATGGTATCCTTGCATAAAATTCAAACAATGTTCATGAGTGGTGCAAAGAAAGAAATTCTACAAATTATCCTTTATTAATACATGGACTTGCTCAACATGTGATGCTTCATATATATCCCTAATGGCTCTTTAAAAAAATGCATTTGCCAAAAAAATTTGAAATGGTTCTTTGCTGAAAAATGGTTCCTGACCCTGGCCTAGATGGATTAACAGTTTTATTCACGTCACCTCATATTTCAGTCTTTCATTAAATCTTAACCAATCAAATGCTCTCTAGTATCTGACATGCCCTGCCCCCTTAAAGAGGCTTCACATTTGCTTTTCATTTGATGTGCTTGAGCTCAACCACTCTCACTGGCAGAGCTGTGGTAAAACTAAATGCTATTGGCTGTTTTTTTTTTTTTTAAGTGGAGGAGCTACACAATGTCCCACCTTTTCTTCATGTTTCAGTTAACATTATGTCAAACATTGGAATGCACATTTCAAAGCATTTCATGAGACCTTTAACAGTCTGCAGAGTGCATTAGTGTCACTCTTTCAGCATGCTGGTTCTGGAAGTATTTTTTTCATTGTATTTTTCCAGAGGGATTTCTCTTTTTACAACAGTACAGCACATGAGCAATAAACCAATCAACTATGAGGAGAATCATTGCGAACTTTGATTTAAAGCAAAGAAAAATAATACAAGGCACAGAGACAAAGAGGGAATCACGGTGGCACAGTGGGTAGCACGACCGCCTCACAGCAAGAAGGTTGCTGGTGTCAGTTGGCGTTTCTGTGTGGAGTTTGCATGTTCTCCCCATGTTCGCGTGGATTTCCTCCATGTGCTCCGGTTTCCCCAACAAGTCCAAAAACATGTGGTACAGGTGAATTGAGTAAGCTAAATTGACCATAGTGTAAGAGTGCGAATAAGTGTGAAGGGACGTTTCCCACACTGAAAAAAGTGTTGCATGCAAAACTGTTGCAAACAATTTATTTGTGTTGAATTTAAACAAACAAATTAAATTGAGCAATGTTCAACTTAATTTGTTTGTTTAAATTCAGCCCAAATAAATTGTTTACAACCACTTAACGTAAAGAAAATTTGTAAATCCAAGGAATCATCTTTGAATAATTTTTTTCAGTGCAGTTAGCTAGATAAGTTGGCGGTTCATTCCGCTGTGGCGACCCCAGATTAATAAAGGGACTAAGCCGAAAAGAAAATGAATGAAAGAGACAAAGAACTAAAGTCCCATTAAGCTCTGCAATGACCACAAAGGATAGAGAAATCTAAAAAGATTCATTCAAAATTGCTGGATGAATCCATTGGAATGTATATTTCAGGTTTATTGCATACAGATATGTACTGTAAATAATTTTGAGTGAGTGAGTGACAGAGATAGAGAGAGATTAACTAAATTATGTCCTTTGATATTTGTGGACGTAGCACATTGTTTACTATCACACTGTGATTGGTGGAATTGTCTGCACAGCATCATGGGTATTGTAGTTTTTCTCCACTCATGGAGAGACTTGAGGATTAATAAATGTGAATATATGGATTCAACAAAAGCATATACAGTCGATTAACAGCCTCACAACCGGGCTGTCTTTAAAGATTTATGAGTTAAAAAATCTATTTCCTTGTGGAGAAAGTAAAGAGATATAACAGGCTTTAGAAATGTACAATAAAGAAAGAAATGAAAACAAATTCCATGTTGTAGTATAAAGCAATACTATGAAGCAAAGGAACAAATTAAATAAACAAGGCTTTGAATTGTTTATGAAGGTCTAACAGTAATACCAATACTGAAGAAATTACATGAATAAAGATACAGTAAATATAAACAAAGTCCCTTTAAGGCAAGTCATTTCACTTGGCGGCCATCTTTGAAATGCCTCTCGGGCAGTATGCTATATCTCTTTAAATGGGGAAACATCAAATTCTCCAAAATTGCTTGCCAAGCTTACGATTGAATTTCATATTAGGAACCCCCATGATATTAAACAACAACTGTCTCTTTAGTGTCATTTCTAAACATTCAAATCACACAAAATCTGCAGAAACTCACGATTGGTCCAAGCCCCTCCCCCAGAGTATCGTCAGTCTATACCAGGGATGGGCAAACTAGATCCTGGAGGGCCGGTGTCCCTGCATAGTTTTGCACCAACCCTAATCAAACACACCTGCTTGTAGCTTTCTAGTGATCTTGAAGACACTAATTAGGGTGTTCAGGTGTGTTTGATTAGTGTTGGAGCAAAACTCTGCAGGGACACCGGCCCTCCAGGATCGAGTTTGCCCATGCCTGGTCTATACCAATCGATGATTGGCTCCTGTACTAGAAGGCAGGCTTTTTTCAACATATAGCGATCAATGATTGGCTCCTGCCCTAGTAGGCGGGGCTTTAGTCTTGTGTATTCTATAGTCTTTGATTTAAACTACTGTTTAGTCATTCACTGTATAAATTGGAAAAATACACATTCCTCACACAGATTTACATTATTAATGACAGCCATATACTGTGATGAAACATTCATATGACATATTATCTTCTTTATCATTTCAGATTTTGGAGTTTGACACCCCTTCAAACTTGCTGGCCGATGAAAACTCCCGTTTCCATGCCATGATGGTGGCCGCAGAAGAGACGCTTAGTCGCCCATAAGCTTTAAAAAGGCACTGAAGATACTGACCTTCAGCACAACAACACACTCAGAGAGACAAGAGTCTTCCAACCTGCTGAGATTTACACCAGATGCAGATTAAAAATCCCTCAAGCTGCTGAAACTGAGATTTTCTATTTTATTTGTTTGTATTCTAAGACAATCTTATTGTTGCAGTGAGGACACAGAGAGAGTTTGACATATGATGTCAGGAAGCTTTCACATTAATAGCACTTTATATGTGTTGCATGGTTGAAAAATCATGGAGTCTGTCTGAACAAGTGCTGATTGAGTGTTTTCACACAACAAGACACTTCCTTCTACCTGTGTGTGTGGTAGAAGTACATTTTGCACATTGATGATTGGGATTTCTTTCTTTTCCATAGATTTGTAATGACTATAAGGTTAATTTGCCTTACATAAAACTGACTTTTTCAAGTATGTATGAATCTAACCAAAGATGAAATTCAGATCAGTCATTCCAGAAACCAGCACAGACATAGAATGTTTTATTTTTACCTACATTTATTATTACTATTACATTTTTTGGTACTTACACTGTAATGTTGTGCCTCTGCTGTTGTGTTTTTTGGCAGGTATCTGTCAAAAGCATAATCCGATCAGTGTTTTAGTGAAAAAGTGCAATGTGAATTCTTGCTGGAGTTCATAATCAAGAGAATAATACAATTTGTTTGTATTTTAAGTGCATGTTTGAATATAATGACAGCATTTTCTGCTTTGATCTAGAGATTTATTTTCATCATGTTTTTTATTGATTGATGTTCATTTCATTGATCCAAAGAGACTTTGACACCAAGGTATATTTCATGTCATGCACTACATACAGTTCATATCAAGTCTACATTACATCAAATGTTCAGGAATGGACGTCATAGTTGTTTGTGTTTTGAAATTTGCACCTGTGTTTTTCAATAATTTGGTTCTATGGGTCTTTAGGGGTCTCTATAGACACTGTGCAGTATATGTTTGGATATTTATCTTGGAATTATCAGGATAAAGAGAATTGAGTTCACAAAATTAGATATGTTATCTAGAAATGTTATTACTCATTGAGAGTTGCCTTGTTCTTTAAGATTCAGAGATTATAGTTTTGTGGTTGATTTATGAACACTTGTTTTATGTTTGTTATAAAAATGCTTATTGAATAAAAAGTATTTTTATATTTTAACTGCCTCTCTCTTATCTTTATGTAAAGAATTGGTATAAAATGCTAATAGTATACATAAAACTTTGTATAATGTAAAACTGGTTTATTAATTATATAACAATTTCTGCAGTGGGTAGCATGATCGCCTCACAGTGAGAAGGTCGCTAGTTCGAGCAACTAGCAACCTATAGCACATGTCTTTGGACTAGCGTCCAAAGACATGTGCTATAGGTGAATTGAATAAGCTAAATTGGCCCTATGTGTGTGTATGGGTGATTCCCAGTGTTGGGTTGTGGCTGGAAGGGCATTCGATGCTTAAAACATATGCTGGATAAGTTGGCGGTTCATTCCACTGTGGCGACCCCTTATTAATAAAGGGACAAAACTGAAAAGAAAATGAATGAATGAATGAATGAATGAATGAATGAATTTCTGTTAGGGTTATATCTAGCTGTACATAAAAACAATGGAGGTCTAGACAGTGACTTTTAGATAATTTTGTTTGTGTGTTTAAAAATCTTTTTCACAAACAATTTGTTAATGAAATTTAGATTTTTTTGGTCATTTCACCTGTATGGAAAACCTTTTTTCTTTTTTTAAAATAACGTATACATTAAAATGACGTTCATAATACAATTAATTAGGTAAGTTAAGAAATATCAGTTTCATGGCTTAGGACTTAGGACTTTTATCACTCTCAGAAATTTGCATTAAAATACTTTTGTCATTAATATTAAAAATTACACAGTTAGCTACAATCTAAATACAACGACATTCTAAAATAAACATTTAAATCCTACATGCAAGCTCATTTTTATTTAAAAAAGCTGCTGTACTGGAAGGACTTTTATGTTGTCATGAATTTTCCCATCATCCCCGTCTGAGCGGAAGCATCGGTGAAGCAGCGGAGCTCTAGCCGCAGCAGCAGCGCTCAGGATCGGCTACACACCGGGCTGACATGCCGCGGGGATGATGGCTGCCTTCGGCGTTCTGAGCTACGAACACAGGCCTCTTAAACGGCCCAGACTCGGTCCTCCGGACGTTTATCCACAGGACCCGAAGCAAAAAGAGGTCGGACGACTTTCCTTCTTTCTCTCTAGCCACATTTCATTTGTAAATAATGAGCTAAACTGTGCTTTTTCGGGGCTGTTAAGATCAGGCCCTGCCCTCAGCTAACGGCCAATAACAATGAACCGAACGGCTCGATTAGCTGAGCAGAAAAACATCATATTATTTCGGTCTTCGTCTTAGCTTGTTGTAGCAGATGGATAGAGAGACATAAAGGTCGATTTATTATTTAAGCTCGGCTTTTAAAATGCCGGCAGCCTCTTTATTCATCGAGCTTTTAATTTAAAGCTGCTATCATCGTTATAGTGCTATTTAAAGTCGCTGCATGTGTAACATATGAGTTATTATTCATTATTTTGTTTTTAAGTGATTAACCGTTAGTATGCTGTAAATGTATGTTGATGTAAGATGTAAACAATCCCAATAGCCTGTTAGTTTTGTTGCGATGTGTAAGTTTGTTGACAACTGCTTGTGGATTGATGTGTTTGTCACGGGTGCGTTTTAAAACCTGTTAAGCTGTCTAGCTAGGCAGCATTTCTAGGGATCATCGACTCGTTCAGCGGTTTGTACGTTAGTTATATATGAATGCAAATATAATGCTCATGATGTTTAAAATATTGTGTAGCTAGACACAACCGTTATACACATTTATAGTTTACCCAGAAAGTAAAATGTGCAGTTAATATAATCACTTTCAGACCATTCAACATGTAGGTTTTAGTTTCTTTAGGATTCTAAAAATGCAAGTAAATGGTTTCCAGCACTTTGAGAAAGATATACAGCCAACAGATCTTATGAAATGAAAGATCATTCTGTGTAAGAAACTGAAATTTTACAACATTTTACAAATTAAAAATGCTTATATAAAAGACTGTATCATAAGCACAGTGACTATAGTTTTTTTGTACATTTTAACATTGCATGTGATTTATTATATTTCATTTACCTTCAAGTTTTTGTTCTGGATTTTTTGTTTGCCTAAATAAATTTGCCGATAGTTGCATTTCATGAACCAATCTTAGGTGTTTATTAATGAGTTTACAAGCGGAGGAAGATGCACAAGCGCTCCTCTATGTTATACATAGCCTAAGCCGATGTAAAATGAATGAATGACTTGTTTTCTGTATAGTTGCTTCTGGCCATGACATGTTCACACCTAAATGGTTATAAGAGACGTGTTTATGGTATTAAATGCGGCATCTTTAATTTATTCTCTTAGGTAAGGCGAGATCATAGAGGTAAAGTTGGTTTTATATTCGGATATTCAGACATTCTCCTTAATAATATAATTTCAGAAAAGTATTCTTTGTAAATTCTAAATAGGGAAATCTTATTAGCAGCAAATGACTATCAAAGTACAACATTCTTCACAGTCAATTAGGTAGTGTTAATGTTGTTTTGAAGTCACACTTGCATGCTAATTCTGATTGAGTATTCAAAGTAACATGGTAAAGAATTTGTTTATTTTTTTTTTTAGATTAGATTCAACTTTATTGTCATTACACATGTACAAGTACAAGGCAATGAAATGCAGTTTAGGTCTAACGAGCAGTGCAATAGCAGCAAGTGCAGGATACAGGTATAAGTTATAAAGTGCAGTTATAGAAAAACTATGGTGATATTTACAGATGGATGTACTATGAGCATTATATACAGGTTGTATTTGCTATGAACAGAGATGTACAATAAATTAGTATATGTACAGGATGCTATTAGTAATCAGAAGTGTGCAGATAGATAAACATAATTACAAATGTCCATGTGCAGTGGGTATGTACAGTTCAAATAAGTGAATCAGTGCAATGTAGTGCATGAATATGTGCAAACTTTAAATGTGCAAATGTTAAATAGTGCAGTGATTGTGAGGAGTATAAGTTAGAGGAGAGTGGGTGGTGTATTGGGGGAGCAAAAGAGTCAGTGAGGGGCAGAGTTCATAAGGGAGACAGCTCTGGGGAAAAAGCTGTTCCTCAGTCTGCTGGTTTTTGTCCGGGGGAGCCTGAATCGCAAAACAGTCTGTGAGCAGGGTGAGAGGTGTCCTTAAGAATACTGCGTGCTCGGCGCAGACAACGTTTCTTCTGGATGTCCTCTATGGCTGGCAGTGTAGTCCCTGTGATGCGTTGGGCAGTTTTCACCACCCGCTGCAGTGCCTTACGCTCAGCAACAGAGCAGCTTCCATACCAGACTGTGGATGCTTTCTATTGTGCAGCGGTAGAAGTTCACCAAGATGGCTGATGAAAGCTGGTTCTTCTTAAGTTGCCTCAAGAAAAATAGGCGCTGAGGCAACTTAAGAAGAACCAGCTTCAATATAGAGACTTCTAAATGATCGATTGTGCGTTATAAAACAAACTTTACCTCTATGGCGAGATCTTCTCTTAAGGTTCATTCTAGAGGGAAAATGTGCTTAAACCATTATATGGCTTGACGCATCAGAATTGGTACTCAGTATTGGCCAATCAAGGAATCGGTAATTGGTATTGGCTGCAAAAATCCTCCTCAGAGCGTCCCTACCAAAGAACATGTATATGCATGCATAAGTCATTCAGAACTGTCGATGTCTCATTGTTTAGGATGAGTTAACTGCATTGAACGTCAAGCAAGGATTTAACAACCAGCCAGCTGTTTCAGGCGATGAACATGGCAGCGCTAAAAATGTCAATTTCAACTCTTCAAAGGTAGGCTTGCCAATTTTAAAGTACTTTGCATGCTTGTGTTTTAGAAGTCAAATCCTCATTTGTTTGATCTCGGGGTTGCTGTTATTTTCTGCTTTACAGATCAGCTCAAACTTCAGCAGCATTATTGCAGAGAAGTTACGCTGCAACACTTTTCCAGACACCGGGAAGAGGAAGCCGCAGGTCAACCAGAAGGATAATTTCTGGCTCGTCACAGCGAGGTCACAGAGCTCCATTAATAACTGGTTCACAGACTTGGCCGGGACCAAACCCCTAACTCAGCTTGCTAAAAAGGTTTGAACAAGTCAATTCTAGAGGTTCAGAACATGTTGTGCAGTGCCACCAAAAATAACTCTGGACGTTCATCTTTGCTTTGCTTTCATCCACATTGCAAAAAATGTAAACAATGTCAAATAAATGATTATTTTAGAAGGTTGCGTTAAATGTATAGCAGTCAGACTGACTTATTGAATATGAAGTTTTCACTGTAACTTATTGACCGTATTCTTCAATGCAGAAGTGCGCTCGTTTTTGATGCTGTTTTAGAACTTCCGATTCAGTTGCCAGTGGGAGAAATGACTAGGAATAATAAATGGCAGAAAACAGTCAAACTACTTACTCTACAAACAAGTGTTTACATGATTATACAGACAAAGTAAAACAATATAAAAAGAAAATATCAGTTTGGAACATCAAGCAGCAAAACAAGCTGTTTTTAATGTCTAAAAATGAATGGAAGTGAATGAGATCGGACGTCTTGAGCCAAAAAAGATTAAAATGGCTGCACCTGCTATTGCGCTGAGAATAAGGTGAATCATTTTTATGTTTTGTTTATTTATTTTTACATTTTTAAAGGTTTGTTGTTAATTCCTACTAATAATACAGATGATATTTTGGCAATGCATACCATAATATTTCTGCAGTACACAATAAAAAGAGCATTGCTGTAATTTGCCCTTTCTAGTTCATTCTTACTGGCCAGACTGAAGGCTGATTTAAACATCTGTGTCAAACGCACGCATATGCTTTGGCGCAGCCTTCACGCAGTCGCATAGTCCTCACCGTGGCTGATGCCAATGTTGACGCGCACATCTCTAAAAATGTAACAACACGTTGCAACAAATGTAGCGCAAGCTTTGTGATTGGTCGGCTTGGTACCTGTGACCAGTGTAGGCGGGACTGAGATCCGCAAGCCCAATGGAGCAAGTGTTTACAAGTGTCGAGCCCCGTGAAGTAGCTCTAGATGGAAACACTTGTTTTGTGTTTACCTTATGATTAAAGTCGTTGCACGTCCACCTCTTTCCGCTTCTCAATGAGCGAGTTTTAGCTACTTGTACGTTAAGGTAGCAATCAGAAAAAACAAAACACCCGTAAAGAAACTCGACACGGAGGAACATAAAAACCTACTGCTAGCTAGCGTTTCGGAAGTGTTATTATACATAGAATATTAACGCAGAACTATAAATGCACAAATAAGCGCAAGGCAGGTGCCGTGGGTAATGCCGATCACTCAACGCAGAAGTATAAACCAGCGTTTTGACTATACTTTTGCTAATATGGATATAGTACACACATATACACACGAAAATAAAATCACCAGTGCGAGTGTGGCAATTGTAAATGTATAATGTTTAGTTAGGAATCGTTTAGCCAATAATGAAAATTGTTGTCGTTCCACCAGTTACTGATGCTCCAGTTGTTTTGATTTTTATCATTGTTTTGTTCTTAAAATTAATAATAATAAAAAATGTGACTTTCATAGTATTTTGTTTTTTATTGTGGAAGTTAGTTGACTTTGATTAGCAACATTATTCAAAATATCTTCTTTCATGTCCATTAAAAGAACACCTGTTAGTTGAGAGAACGTTTGTATAGCAAGTCATGGATCATATTTTGAAACTGTGCATTCAAGTGTGCAAAAAAAAGTCATCAATTTTACATCAATCATTATATATGTGCTGTAGGTTCCCATCTTCAGCAAGAAAGAGGAAGTGTTTGGCTACCTTGCCAAGTACTCTGTGCCAGTGATGCGATCTGCTTGGATGATTAAAATGACATGTGCGTATCATGCTGCCATAACCGAAACAAGATGAAGAAAAGGCACGTCATCGACCCCTGCATAGGTCAGTGTGTTTATTGAGCTTCAATATATATATGTTTGTAGAGTAATTTGGCTGTTCAACAAGCAGCACTGTCCTCTTTTAATTCGTAAATGAATATAAAATGCTGCAACGTCTCACTGGTTTTATCTGGCTGATGCAGAATGGACTCAGATAATTACTAAATACCTGTGGGAGCAGCTGCAGAAGGTGGCGGAGTTTTACAGACAGTCTCCCAGCCAGGGCTGCGGGTCTCCTCTGCCTGCTCCTCCTGCCGAGGTGGAAACTGCCATGAAACAGTGGGAGTACAACGAGAAACTGGCCATGTTCATGTTTCAGGTATGCAAGCTCATTTTTATTGAAAGCTTTCATGAAGCGAGAAATTACAATTTTGTTCATCATTTTACTTCTAGGACATCATTGTACTGTAGAACTTTATAGAACTCAAAACTTTCCCGTTCATCTGAAAACACACTTATGTTAAAGCCGAATTGACAGGTTGTGGAATGTGCCACTTTATTATGTAATAGCAGTGGTTTTTAATCCCATTCCTCATGAGCCACTGCTCCGCATATTTTGCATGTCTCTCTTATTTAACACACCTGAATCAGGAAACCAGAAGAGAAGAGATCCTCCATGCATGAACTGTGTTCGATTGATAGGGTGTACATATAGCATATAGCAAATATCCATAAATCATTGCTCCCTATTCCTTGACTACTTCATACTTCACTTGGAAACATTTATTCATGGATGTATCGTAAGCTCAGCATGTCGCAATAATCAATAGATCCACTAATCACACAATAAATTGACATGCTCTCAATAATTTTTGGAGGGGCAATCTCCTATTGTGTTTATATAAAAATGGATGTTAGCAACATTTTAGCTGATTGCGCAGCCTCTGTCATCACATCTGATCTCAGTTAGAGAATTCTGCAAGCTCAGGTTTAAAAACAATTGTTTCTGACAGGTGAAGAAAATGTGAATTTTCACATGTGGTTCTCAAATCTGCTGAAAGTTAAGAAATAGTCCAGAGGATCTGCGTTTCAAATCTGCGGTCCACTTTGAAGCCATTGAAGCCACTGGTGTCAAAGTGTATATGACATTTAATTTTTTCATTCATTCATTTTCTTGTCAGTTTAGTCCCTTTATTAATCTGGGGTCGCCACAGCGGAATGAACCGCCAACTCATCCAGCATTTGTTTTATGCAGCGGATGCACTCCCAGCTGCAACCCATCACTGGGAAACACATACACACTCATTCACACACACATACACTACGGACAATTTAGCCTATCCAATTAACCTGTACCACATGTCTTTGGACTGTGGGGGAAACCGGAGCACCCGGAGGAAACATACGCGAACGCAGGGAGAACAAGCAAACTTCACACAGAAATGCCAACTGACCCAGCCGAGGCTCGGACCAGTGACCTTCTTGCTGTGAGGCGACAGCACTACCTACTGCGCCACTGCGTTGCCCCATATGACATTTCATTTTTAATTTTTTTCTCCATAAAATTACAGAATCTAAATAACTTTAATAATGAAATATTTTGTTCCTTGAAAGTGTTTATGCTTATTATATTGTATAATCATTATAAAATCTGTGGCTTAAATGATCAACAATATCACTAAACAGTTTCCATGACAATATATCGCACAACAAGAATTGTTTATCATGACCTGCTTATGCAAAGCCACTGCCTGCAGCATCTTCACACACAGACTGCACTGCACTTGCTAGAGAATTTTCTAGAGAAATGTGACACAATATGCCTCTGTGTAACTGGAATCCGAACATTCCATGGAGGCCATAAAAATATGTTTCAGACTGTGGCAGTAAGAACTTTTTTCTTTGTTTACTTAAAGTTACTGCTTATGATTTTACTACTACTAATTTGGTTTAGACGTTTCTGAAAGATTGAAAGTAAGACAATGGTCTATTGACCTTATTTGATTCAATGGTTGCACCATTGTTGCACCACACAAGTTATATACAAGACTGTTTTTATTATATGTTCGCTATTACTTTATTAAAGATTGTTTTCTATGTACCCAGTATTTGTGCATTTTAACCTTAAACAGCAGTGCCTAGCTATAGGGGATATTGACTGTCAAACATGCATTCAGAAGTATACATTGGTGGGCACTGGGCATGCAGCTTTTCTGTCCAAATTTTAAATACTATACATTTAGCCAGTAACAAAGGTTGGCATTTACTTCACAGTCTACAATCAATGATTCAATTCAAAGTGTGTTTTCATGAGGGGGGTAAATTGTATATGTGACCCTGGAACACAAAACCATCATAAGTGTCATTTATTTAGAAATTGAGATTAACTGAAAACTGAATAGGGGCAGCATGGTGGCTCAGTGGTTAGCACTGTTGCCCTACAGCGAGAAGGTCGCTTGTTCGAGTCCCTGCTGGGCCTGTTGGCATTTCCATGTGGAGTTTGCATAGGTTTCCTCCGGATGCTCCGGTTTACCCCACATTCCAAAGACATGCTCTGTAGGTGAATTGAATAAACTAAATTAGCCGTATTGAATGATTGTGTGTGTGAATGTGAGTGGATATGGGTGTTTCTCAGTACTGGGTTGCAGCTGGAAGGCCATCCGTTGCGTAAAACGTATGCTGGATAAGTTGACGGTTTATTCCGCTGCCGCAACCCCAGATTAATAAAGGGACTGAGCCGAAAAGAAAATGAATGAATGAATGTGTGTGTGAATGTGAGTGTATATGGGTGTTTCCCAGTACTGGGTTGCAGCTGGAAAAGCATCCGCTGCGTAAAATATATGCTGGATAGGTTGGTGATTCATTCCACTTTGGTGACCCCTGATGAATAAAGGGATTAAGCAGAAGGAAAATGAATGAATGAAGGAAAACTGAGTAAGTAAACTTTCCATTTATGTGTGGTATGTATTTGTTAGAACAGACAATATATGGAGAAGGTGCAACTGCTCGGAAGTTTACAATCTGAGATTTAAAAAAATTCAAATACAGATAAAATTGCCATTTAAGTTGTCCAAATTTAGTTCTTAGCAATGCGTATTACTAATTAAAAATAAAATTTTTGCACTAAGACATTTACAAAATCTTTATGGAACATGATACTTAATATTGTATAGATTTATTTTTTTTTTGCCATTTTGACTCGTGCAATGTATTGTTGGCAATTATCAAAAATAAACCTGTGCAACATTATAGAAACATAATAGAATAATAATAAAAGTTTTTGATGTAAAAGTCTTAAAAGCGTAAGTGCACTTCAAAATCAACATAAAATAACAAAAACTGGCAATTAACCCCTGCAAAAGTGCTTGCCGTGCGCCCATATATAACCAGGGTGTCCGCTGGGTCTTAAAAAGTATTAAAAGTTGATAAATGAACGTGGAGAAATGTAAGGCCCTTAAAAGGTATGAAAAGGTCTTAAAGCTATTTTGCAAGGTATTACATTTTATATCATTTTTGATTATGCAATGTATTAAATCTGAATTAAATCTGTGAATATCAGGATGCTGTGTTGTTCATAAAATCAGTAAAATTCTGCTAGGTTTGACATCATGCTGCTTTGTTTAGCGCAGTTACGAGGGCAACACCATTACTTCTGCAGTTCTGTAGGCGTCAACCTGCTAAATTATCTAGATTTAATAGATTTTTATTCAGTATATGAATAATGTTTTAGTTTTGGATTGGTTTCTTACATTCATATTTCGTAAATATACTGTAAGTTAAAATCTCACCAGTGTTTCCGGTTGAAACCTAAAGTGGTTATAAGGTCTTCAATTGTATGGAAAGAGTCTTAAAAGAAGGGTTTTAAAAGGTATTGAATTTCACTCTCTGATTCCTGTATATACTCTGATAACTGAGGGTTGTCAGATTAAAGGTAGTTTATAAGGTCTGGTATTAACTGTGTTTGCTTGTATATCTCAGGATGGTATGTTGGACAGACACGAGTTCCTCACCTGGGTGCTGGAGTGCTTTGAGAAGATTAGACCTGGAGAGGATGAGCTTCTGCGTTTGCTTCTGCCACTCCTGTTACAGGTCAGTTAATGCAGCATGACACTCAACAACCGTCAGCAGCAAAGCTGTCAGGGGGTGGGGGGTGTTTATATAAGGTATAATCCACATCAGCAGGTTAGAACAGAATTAACTTGTGTATTGCTTTGAAGAGGTTTATTTTGCGATGACCAGCTGGATATGCTTTATGCTGCTTATTGCACGGCTACTTAATAAATAAGTAAATGACTTTAAACTAAATCTTGATTTGAGATCAAAAGCTTACTAAATGTCAAGCTTTCACATATAAAGTTTTAATAAAGTTAATATATTAATACAGTTTATTAAAGGTAAACTATCAAATTAATAATATTTGGTACTTGTAATAAAATATTTATTTTAGTTTAGATTAACTGAAGATTAAAAATTAAATAAATTGAGAGAATAAAACAAAAATAATTATAATTTGAATAAATACAACCAAAATTTAAAAACTAATTCACATTATTAATAAACACTAAAGCATTCACAGAGCCCGAAATTGCGACCATTTTAGAATTTTGGAAATTTAATCTAAGCGACTTCATTAAATTTGGGAGCATTTGTGCGACTGCATATAGTCGTAGTTGACTGCATATAGTAGTGCGACCTGTTTTGATTTTTTTTTTTTTTTTTTCCATAAATGTGCTGAATCGGTCTTCCCTGCTGCTATATTGGTTCATATTAGCTGTCAATCACTCGAGGCTATCTGCTGTCAGATGACAGGGAGCTTTTGTGACCAAGGGAATTCCAAACGGCTGAAGAGTGAAAAGTACACAGGCTTGCAAACCCCACCTAAAGTTACAAATAATGGCACCGATGACGGCGATCGTGTGGTGAATTTTGATCCGCCAGCCGAGATCAATCAAGTGTTTTCAGGGAAGGTGCCCGAATCTCCATGCATTGCATTCACTGCGTGTTCAGCGCAAATGTCCGCTAAACGTGAAGTCTAACACTGTACATCATCGCCAAAGAAGCTTGCTTTAACTAAGTTTAAACTGAAACTGCGGCTCATAACAAAGAGCGGTATTGCTCCAGTGGTCATCGCGAGAATTCTGCTCTGCCCCGCTCATATATTGGGTCGGCTGACTCACCTGCTTTTTTCTACAAACACAGAAAAATGAAAATCAGCTCATAACGAGTGTGAGTGTTTAAAATGACACAAACCCAAACCAAAACTTTGGCAGAAGTGAGACTTTTTTCTTTTGTCCATTATTTCTTGAGATGTATATTATCTTTCTATTTAGTTACTGATGACTGCTTTGCAGCTTTCATCATTGAATTGAATGATTTATTATAATCTTTCGTTTGTTTTCTGGCAGAAACAGTATTTATTAAATTGACATGCATATAAAAACAATAGGGCAAAATAAATATTTCTGACTGCAATGCTTTATTTTTGTTTGATGCAAACCATCGATTTATTTTTGATAAAATAACAGTTTTTATAGCACAAACCTTTCATTCAAGCACATTCAAGGCAGCATGATAATGACAAATGTAATTCATTGTTAGTATTATTGTCATCATTAATAGTTTATAACTCATTTATTTTGGAATTACTGCACGAATATCAATAGGTCATCACAGCATTATAGATGTTTGATAGTTGTTTCTCTTTTTTGTTAGTCCTTATCGATGTTGTTTTCTAATAAAATAAATCCCTTAATATACAATTTGCAGTGGTGTTCATTCATTTTTGGTGGTTTCTCCAAATATTTAGGAGCACCAGAAAAAAATCAGAAGTCGGTACTAAGTAAAAAAGTGCCTTGAGCCTTGATTCATCACGTCTACAATACAACACTCTTGCCAGTTATTACTAGGCCTGCATGGAAGCTTTGGAACAGCCTTGTATAAATAATTTATTATGCTTTCAGCTACCAAATGTTTATTGGGCTAATTTAGAATTATAAATATACCATTATACTTTACACTATATCTATTTGTTTGTATTGTGAATTAGATTGTTGCGTATATTCTATTTTTATTCATATTTATTTTTATTTATTTATTTTTGTTTAATGAAAATAATCCTGGTTAAACTGCAGTGATATTATTGTTATTGTATTTGATGTTATTGATGCTATTCTTGGATAAAATTGTGCTGACACACAATTGGAAAATATTTGTTACAGTTAGTCCAGGCTTAGTATTGAAGTTTTTGTCAAAGACAGATTTTATAGTGTTTAATCACTATAATTTTCATTGCAATGACTTATGTTTTAATTAAAAAACTTAAACTAGACATTTAGTACATTCAGCTCAGTTTTTGACATTTTAATTAATTCCACAGTGTTCTTCAGATTTTTCACATTTTCTGAATGGTGTGTTATTATTTTGACCCTTGTCATTATTTCTCTCAGTACTCTGGGGAGTTTGTGCAGTCAGCATATTTATCTAGACGGTTGGCATATTTCTGCACACGCCGGCTCAATTTGCTGCTGAGCGATGGCAGTATCGGGCCAGGTCCAGGTGGGCATCAGGCCCATAGCATTTCTGCACAGCAGGGGAACGCTCTGCCCCCAACACCCACATCTCAACCTGCAGGGGGCAACCAGCCGCAGACCCCCTTCACAGACTTCTACATCTGCCCCCAGCATAGGCCAGTGGTGTTTGGACTCAGCTGCATGCTACAGGTACTGTCATACATCTGTCATTGCAACTAGGGCTGTCATGATTATCAAATTTACCTGGAAAATTAAAGGGAAAGTTCACCCAACATTTAAAATCTACTTACTATTTACTCACTTCTCAAGCGGTTCTAAACCTTTGAGTTTTTTTCTTCTGTTGAACCCAAATCAAGATATTTTGAAGAAAACGGAAAACCTGTAACCATTGACTTCCATTATAGTAAACACAAACACCATGGAAGTCAGTGGTTAAAGGTTTTCAACATTTTTTTCTTTACTTTGTGTTCAACAGAAAAAAACAGGTTTGTGACAAGTGAATGGTGAGTAAATAATCAGAGAATTTTCATTTTTATGTGAACAGTTTTGGGCTTTAGTGATTAATTGATTAGTTTTTGTGCTTTGAGTTTTTTTTGTGTACTTTGTGAGCCCCTTTTATACTACTGAATCAAGGGATCGCTGTACCCCACAGAACATGCCCTGTATGTAGCTGATAATACTTCTGAAACGCAGGGAGGTTTATATGTTTCACTGTGTCAAGTTTCATTTCTGGTGTTTTGAGTAATGTGTTCAATACTACTGTAGCCATAGTTCAAACTCATTCAGAGAACAACGGCTGGAAACAGCAAATGTTCAACAGCTTTAATCATAAAATAAACACAAAACTGAAGAATCCATTCGGAGGTTTCTGCAGGACTTGAGAGTAGTTAAACAGTCCCGCCCTGGATTGTTGTGAAATGTATGTTTTTATGTAATTATTATTGTATATATATATAATTATTATTATTATTATTTATTTATTTATTTATTTAATTAATTTAATTTAAATGTATGTGACTAGGTTATGTGACTTAAAGTGTATGAAGGCTACACTGAACCTACCATGTGCACTTGACGCAGAAGTATGAATTGGCTTAAGTTGGCACTTTGCAACTTTTTAATATTAATTCATTACACTCTGTATAAGCCAGAAATGGTCAGAACAAACTAGCCTAACAGAAAATAACCTGCAAATATCTAACATGCATAAATACAAGCAATGCTTTATCTCGCCCCTAATTTGAAGTGGGCAGGATGATAGATCTTGTCAAAGCTAAAAAAAAACTGTTATTTTCACCTATACTCTCAAGGCAGTTTTAACATGTAAGTGCTGGTGAATGAACTTCTGCATAGAACAGCAAGTACCAGTGTTATCCAGTTATCCCCTTAACAAGTACAACTTAACAACCCCCTGTAAAGAGACTGCGAATTTGAAAGTTAAAGAGCAAACATATTTAAAAAGTGTCTTATGTACTGTATGTAGATTCATGTCTGCCTCTTGCAACAATCACTGTTGTTTGAGATTGTTGTTTGAACCACAATTAGATGATTATTTACTCCAGTGTTGGAGGTAATGCATTACTAGAGACAGACAGAATCTGCAGACATTTTTTACTATTTTTGCATTTCTGGATTTATGCATGATGATTTTGGGATTATTGTAACTAAAAACTTAATATATGAAACCCAAAAATAATAGCTTTTTAACTGTTATTTAATGCTTACAAATCCAATTAGATCCACTTATTTGGTAAACAAAACATGTCACTCATATAATATATTGACTAAAAGACAGAAAAATTACTTTGCAATTGTATTGTAAATAATCAAATTGACATTTTCATATTAGTCAATAATATTTCTGAAATTAATTTAATATCTGAATAATTATAAATTTACAGACATTTACACAAGTAAATAAATAGACTCAATTATGGGCTAAAAATCTGTAGAAATGTGCAGATTTCTTTTGCACAGGGTCCGCGTGGGCCTATGCATTACAAGTAACACGAGTTGTAACAAGTAATGCATTACTTTAAAAAATTAGTAATAATATTTGAGTTACTTAATTTTTTTAATTTAACGAAAGTTACTTTTTAGTTTAATTAAATTTTAAACTAATAACTTAATTTTATGTGTTATCACATTATTTTGATGCAAGTTGTTTTGATGGACAGTGATTTTAATTAAGACAAATGGTACAAAAGTAGCAATGCTTTACACTTTCAATAATCTGTTTATACAGCATGTATAGCTCCGAAGTTTTCATATAACATTATCCTAAAATATATTTTTATGTGTTTTTTTTTTAAAAGTAGGATGTACAGTGTGTTGTTAATTGCAGAGCTCCTCTATTATAAAAAAAAAAGAAAAAAAAAAAGTTTTGAAAGAGATCAAGCCTCAACTAGGTAATAAAAAGTAACACAAAGTAACGTAGCGCATTACTTACCTTAAAAAGTTTCTAAGTAATGCAACTAGTTACATTTTGGGGGAGAAACGCAATATTGTAATACATTACTTTCAAAAGTAACTTTCCCCAACACTGCTAACCACAACAACATTTTTTCTTGTCCTGTTTGTCTTGCTGTAGAGTATCGTGTTGTGTTGCCCCAGCGCTCTGGTCTGGCACTACTCTCTGACAGATAGTCGTAATAAGACCGGCTCTCCGTTAGACCTCTTGCCAATCGCCCCCTCTAATCTACCCATGCCAGGGGGCAACAGCACCTTCAATCAGCAGGTATGACTTCACTTGATTTTACATGACCTCGTCCACTGGAAAGTCATTTAAACCTGATCAAATTTGATATTATAGTATTACATATAACATGGGGCAGATGGAATGGGATAAATGTCACAGATAAGTTACCACAGAGAAAGTAATATCCCCTAATTTAAAGATCATTTGATATTGTATGATCAACTTGCTTTTACAATGTGTCATTTAGGCATGGGCCGGTATAAGATTCTGTTGGTTTGAAATACTTGGATAAACGTATCACGGTTTTGCGGTATTGTTATCACTGCTCTAAAATATATTCTTTTTAAATGTCTGGGTAGAAAGGAAAACCCTTTTTTCCCTTTTGAAGACAATATGTTTTATTTTGAGAAACATTTATAATATTTTGGTACAGTAAACATGTCAGACTAAATTAATTATTGACTTCTTCCGTCTTCATTTGTTTCAAATTTAAAATGGCATCTTTTCTGCTGAAGATACTGTTGTCCTAAAAAACAAACAAAAAAAAGTAAATAGATAATCGTTCACATACCTTGGGAATGGTATTGCAGAAAATTTTTACGGTTTTAAAACCTTTCCAAACCACGCTATACCTTGAAAACGGTTATCGTCCCATGCCTAGTGTCATTTGGGTCATACAAGACTTAACTTGGCTATTTATTAAAAGGTGTAGAGCCACGATTACCCCTTACTTAAAATACTAAAATGACTGTTAATCACATTTTATGGGACTAAATTAGTTTTAATGTAAATAGAATGGTGTTATTCAGAGGTTGTAAAATAATGAATTATAAAATAAACTTGAAAGTCATCTAATGTGTTGGAACTGTGAATGTTAACTGTGAACTGTAAAGAACTGTGATGTTTCTCAGGTTCGGGCAAAGGTTCGGGAGATTGAAGAGCAGATTAAAGAGAGAGGGCAAGCAGTGGAGTTTCGCTGGTCCTTTGACAAGTGTCAGGAGACGACAGCAGGTGAGCAGGAAAGAGGTTCTCAGCATCTCAATGTGGATGGGACTGACTTACCCATGGTTCATCCTATAAAATATAATTTGTGGTGTGTTCCATAGGTTTCACCATTAGCCGGGTTCTGCATACATTAGAGGTCTTGGATAACCACAGCTTTGAGAAGTCTGACTTTAGCAATTCTTTGGATTCTCTATACAATCGGATCTTTGGCTCAGGACAAAGCAAAGATGGGCATGAGGTAAAGTAACTCTTTTGATCTATTTGATTAAACAACATAAAGTACAGTTCAAAACATTGATGTCTTTTTTTTCCCCCTTACAAATTTGAGATATACTCACCAAAAATGTATTTCAAATTAATGCTATTCGTTTATCATTCGTAAAATTATAGAACACTCAAGAAATGTAAGCAGCTCATCCAAATATTTTATTTACACTGATAATAAAACATGTTACTTAATCATTTTAAACTATATTAACATGGAAAAAGGTTATAAGAATTTAAAATAATAATTTGTAATATTTCTTCTTTAATTCTACAGCATTATAGTCCAACTCTGTAACAGCAGTGTACTAGTAATAGACAGTTATTCGTTTTGCTCAAATGATAAAAATATGAAGGGGCCATACACACAAAGCACATCTTTGCATTTAAAATGCGTGACACAGTGCTCTGGGATCATTTTTAAATAAAGGGCATTGTTGTGCGAGGGTATCCAGGTCTAAAAACATGTGCATAGCCGTTCAAAATGCATGTTTACATTAAAAAAGCATGGGAAAGTAGTGCATTGGAATGGAAAAATGAATTTTGTGTGAATTAAGTGTAATAATCATGTTATTACTGTATTTTACCTATGTAATAGCAATTAAATTAGCCTAATGTTTTTGCTGTCTGTCTCATGGTTGTTTTGTAACATGCTTGTAACTTCAGATGAGTCCAGACGACGATGCAGTGGTGACCCTGCTGTGTGAGTGGGCTGTTTCCTGTAAAAGGTCAGGGCCACACAGAGCCATGGTGGTGGCCAAACTCCTGGAGAAAAGGCAGACTGAGATTGAGGCAGAGGTGCTGCTGGCTATCATAAAGCACTACACAATATTTCAATATATCCAGCTGCACAGTTCATATTCACAGTAATGACTGTGTTTAAAAGTGTGTGTGTGTTCTTGTGTGTGTTTTTAGAGGTGCGGTGAGTCGGAGGTCGTGGATGAGAAAGGCTCTGTGTCCTCAGGGTCTCTATCTGCTGCTACACTGCCTGTCTTTCAGGATGTCCTGCTGCAGTTTCTGGACACACAGGCACCTGTGCTCAGTGAGTCTATATGATCAACCATAGGGCTGCTGCTTTTTTTTTTTACTTACAGTTATCCACATTATTCTTATACCCTTTGATGCTTTACATGAATTATGAGAGTAATTTCTATTAAACTGTAAACAGTTAGTGAACTTCATTTAGAAACGGCATACAGTGAAGTGATGTTGTTTATCACACAATTTATCTATTGAATATTAAATGGCAATTTATTAGAAACAAATAACCTTCAGCAGACCATTATCAACTTCAAAACCTTAAAACGAGTCTTTCCACAACACTAATGCTGATAGATATTACTGTACTTCAGGGAATACAAAGAGTAAATAATCTGGATGAACAAAATGGTGATCTTAAGATTTTAGACCACAGATATGCTTGTGATGCAGTCACGTTAATATACCAGTTGTAATGGTTTGTTGCTAGATCGGATACAGTTGCGGCCGGAAGTTAACGAGTATTGTTTATGTTATCTATTAAATTACCCAATAAATTGTATTTTTTAATGCCTACCCCAACCCTTAACCCAACTGTCACAATTCTATAACAATATTATATATTGTTATACAGTGTTCTGAAAAATGCTGCTATATTGATGTGCATATCGCACTTCCGGCCGGCTGCATATCCGATCTAGACTTTACTATTGTAATGTTCAGAGGCGCTGCTTGTCAACAAGCAAGGTAGGCAAATGCCTGGGGTCCTAAGTCAGACTCTGCAAACACAAACACCTCAGTCCACAGTGAGCCGTTTCACTTTATGTCTCTTTCAAGGCTAATGAGCTGCTGTTTCCCTGTCCCTCTCTAATACTGCATCAGTGACAATGCATTCCTGAGGAGCAGCTAAACCAGTGTAGCTCAAATGCAGCGCTCAAACAAGCCTTGATTTTTCTGCTAAGCTTTGGTTGTATGTCTGACATGGAGTATTTCCACGTCAGACCTTTTTTCACATTATGATGGCAAAATGTGAGATCATGCTGGGCTGCCTTCCGCACATATAATAGACCCTTTTCACATGACGTCATGCAGTGTCTGGTTTCACTTCACGCAGTGTATCTTTACTTCCACCTACACAGAACTCCCCATAGAGACTTCACCCAGTCAACTGTATATTTACTACAGATATGGTTAGATGGTGACTACGGCTGTTTTCTTACAATAAGAAGACTGCGTTGTGATTATAAGACTAAAAATGATTAGATTATGAAATTATTTTAACTTATTATTAATTAGAATGAAAGGTATACAGATAATAAATTAAAACCACACTATCTAAAGGTCTTAATTCATTCAAATGGAGAAATTGAAATAAATAGATTAGTAAACAATAAATGATTAAACTGATTGCATTTATAGATGAAATACTTTTTTACTAATTGTAATTTTACTCATGCTGGAACATTCACATAACAAATAATATACATTTATATTCATAGCAGCATCATAAATCCATTATTGATGAATTAAACTGATTAATTAAGTGAAAAGGTTGCAGACGTATCCTTTTCTTGATAAACAACAACTTATTCCTATATTTAATAACTTAAACAATCATTTTAAAACTCAAAAGCAGTTCATTATTAAAAGAGAAACATTTGGACACATGTCCAATACTTTAACAGACTTAAATCACAATCTGCAATGTTTTCACTTGTAAATTTTCCAGAGAAGTATCGCATTTATTCAAAGGTAAACCCGAACTAAAAGTACACTGAGTTGTCGATAGGTGGAAGTGAAATGACGTCATTGTGAAAAGGGTCTATAGTTTCACAATTTATCATCACTCGACATTGCAGCCCGCCATTATCGGTGTAAGATGTATTCAAACAAACATCTATGCATATGAAAAGTGACACTGCTGAATTAAACAAATTTCAAGCTGGCACCACAGCACTAAACACAAAATACGATGCCACCTTCAAGTGCAACCCACAATTTGAAATGCAGTAGTCACATGAAAAAAAAAAAAAAGATAAACTTTTAACCAGACTGAATCTTTGTCCTTGTGTGTTTGTGAAGCTGAGCCTGGGAACGAGAGCGAGCGAGTGGAGTTCTCTAACCTTGTGCTCCTGTTCTACGAGCTCATTCGTCATGATGTCTTCTCACACAACATCTACATGTGCACCCTTATATCCCGTGGTGACCTGGCCTCCAACTCCCATCTGCCCCGCCCTCGTTCCCCCAGCGATGAACCTTCCGATGAATCAGAGCGCAAGGACCAGGATGCAGGAAGCAGTGTTAAAATGGAGGCAAGTAGCTCTTTTTTGGCCATATTGTAGTGGAATATGATTAATTAAATTGATTCATACTTTACTCTTTGCATTTGTGTTAATTTTAGGATACTGGTATGTCCGAGTCAATGGAGATAGACCACAACTCGAGCGCTAACTTTGATGAGGTTGGAAAGAGAGTATTTTGTAAAAGTGATGTTTAACACAAGGCAGTATTTAACTGTATCATTATCTGAACCTTCAGCAGATGTTTTCTCCTCCAATGCACTGTGAGTCGAAGGGAAGCCCTTCACCAGAGAAACCAGCCCAAGAGCAGGAGAGCAAAAGCACTGCCAAGGATAAGGGCATGGACCCAGCTTTCCCCCTGGTTTATGAGCAGCCCCGCCACATACAGTACGCCACCCACTTCCCCATTCCTCAGGTGAGCTCACTCAGGATTGTTTTCACCAAATAATATAAAGCAATAAAATACATTTTATTTAATTTGAGTAGCAAAGCTTGCCACTGGCTCCTTCATTTATCATTCATAAACTGATAGTGTACAAATGTGAAATGCGCCTTAAAATCACACTGAAAGGGTGAAGTTTTAGTTCAAATATATTATGTACTGGCCATAATGTGCGGTCTTTATACGCTGCTGTTATTTTTGAAAAGTAATTCTTTTATTTAGCGATGATGCTTTAAAAAAAACTCTGAAATATATTAGGAATTGACGGTTTAAAAAAAAAATTAAGATATATTTAAGGATTAATCAACAGCTTGTCATGTGTTAAAGGATTTTAATGCATGACGTCGTGACGAAGGACCACACGACGTGCTAGCGAATTGCATTAAAATCCTTTAACGCACGGCAAGCCGTTGATCATCCTGCTTATTTCATGGTCATTCGCTAAGGTGTTCATAAGTTTAAACTAGTTTTGCTCTTTGCAGCACAATATTTGTCTGAGTTTTCGTCAGTTTTGACGTGTTAGATTTTCTAGTCCCTCTACTGATTCAGCAGTGACAGACAGGCAGGCAGACAGAAAGAGAGATCATGTGCCTGCTGTTTATACATGCTAATGTTATTAAGATCACAGGTGGACATAGAAGACATTCCCAGTCACACCTGGGGTGTTTTTTTTTTTTTTTTTATCAAATTATTAGGCTAGGCAAATTGATCTCATGGAACTGATCTGACAAAAAGACCACTTTAAAGGCATATGAGATGCATTTTGAAGAGAAAGCAGCCAAGCCTATTTCAGAAATCGTTGCTGTTAAATATGGGGTGTTTAATTTTGCAAAAGAAAAAAAAACTTTGGGACAGGTAAGAGAACATTCTGCAAAAAAATGCACCTGAGAGGAAATAATAGGTTCAAAAGCCCAAAGACTGACTGATATATACACTAAAGATGAAATATGTATCACGTTTTAACAACAGAGATGCAAGAGATGAGATCCAGTGCCTGGTGCTGAGATGGTCAGGTGTGCGTTTCCCAAAACCATCGTTAGCCAACTAAGGTAGCAATTTCCGTCGTTACAAACATAGTTCGCTGATTTGCCGTTTCCCAAATCCATCATTTCAACGAACATTCGCAAACTGCGTTGTAAACTTGTGCACTTGCAACTACACCTCTGGAGCTGTAGTTAGAAACATAGTTCCTGGCTGTGTTCTATCCCCACTATGCTCTATTCCTTTAGAACATTCTAACATTCAAAGTTGGAATGATGAAAAATCAAAAAGCATTATAGTTCTCTCTCTTAGGTGTAATTTGCTTTCAAACTATTTTTACAGTTGTGTGCTAAGCTGGGTTGCTAAGTTGTGTGTTTACCAAAACTAATATTGGATTTTATTTTAAATGTGTGTGCGTGTAAAACAGTATAATTTGCACAAAGAAATGATGGGGTTCTTCTCTAAAGAAGTAGTTACTCCACCCCATTTAGAGCATCATTAAGGGCGTTTTAGGATATAACTATCGTGGTTCAAGCGATGGATCTGCGGCAGAGAAACTAGGGCTTTTGGGAAACACTCGTCACCACATCGTTCTTTTCCCAAACGATGCATCATACTATGATAGTTCAGCCAGGAGTTACGTCGTTGTTTGGGAAACGCACCCCTGGTTGATATAAAGCTTTTCTCAGTGCGGAGCTGCCACTGACTGCCTGGAGCTTAGAATCCTTATACATAAACTGCCGATTTGATTTTAAAATCATTGTATTCTTGCTTGGAAAAACTATTAACTTGACTTTTTGGCATAATTTATGTGTAATTTCCTAATTATTTTTGCCGTAAACAGCTCTCATTGGTTTTCTATGTAGCACATATGAGTTGCTATGGTAACTACAAATATTTGGGAAAAGCGCATTGATTTAGAACGGTGATCAGAATTGACTGGAACTACCTGTGCATTTCAATGAAAACAGTCAAAAATCCCTTGAGCCAATCAGAATCAATAATTCCAGTAAACCATGGAAAATTGTTTAATTAATAAATGCAGCCTTGATGAGCAATAAATATATTCATGCAATTTTTAGCAGTCCAATTTTGATACATATAAATGCTTTTTAATGAACTTGTTCAGGAGGAGAGTGCAAGTCATGAGTGTAACCAGCGTCTGGTGGTTCTCTATGGAGTCGGCAAGCAGCGAGATGAAGCTCGCCATGCCATCAAGAAGATCACCAAAGACATCCTGAAGGTTCTCAACCGCAAGAGTACAGCAGAGACAGGTGAACACAACTGAACTTTATATAAGTTAAATGAAACAAATTGATCACACATTGACAACATTTTCTTTGAAGAATCTTATGTCTAACTGTATCTGATGTATAACTAATCATAGCTTTGTCTTTTTGGCGGACATGTCTGCATCTCTTCTTGAGTGTGGAATAGAGACGTTTGGCACTAATGTCTTTTTCTCCCCCCACATTTCCTCTCTTGTCTGTTATTAACAGTCTTTCATGCTGCTGAACCTCTGTTGCTGTCATTGAATATTCATAGCTGCAGCCCCATTTCAATGCTAATAGCAATCATTGACTTATTATCTTCAAGCTTAGCGGCCGACTCGGTCAAAAAGAGCTGCCCCGCATTTGCTTTTACGTTTTAATGGAGGTGTAATTGAACATCCCATTATTTCACCAGACTAAGTATGGCTTTGGCCTTGACAATACACGGCTCTGCCCATAGATAGTACTATTTCAAACATGGCACAAACATTGACCCTTTGTCCAGGGACAGCTCTGTGCATTTTCATTTTAAAAACAGTTTGACCGAATGAACTCATCGGTTGACTGATAAATGCTACATGAGGGCACTTTATACTCTGACAGCAATGTTCACATTTCATCTTTCTGAAATTCTGTTAAGGCTCTCAGTCGATTAATGGTACAGATTTTGTCCTGTCTTCTTTTCTCTCAGGAGGTGAGGAAGGCCAGAAAAGGAAGCGGAGCAAACCTGAGGCCTTCCCCACTGCTGAAGACATTTTCTCTAAATTCCAGCACCTCTCACACTTTGACCAGCACCAGGTCACCTCACAGGTCAGTGGGACTCTGTGTCAAACACAATCAGACTTTACACACAAAGTTATGCTACATAAAGTAATGCAGGACAACTAGTCAGTTGTTAAGGTTTTGCGAGGTGGTTTCTAAAGTGTTGCTAGGTGGGTGCCAAGATGTTGCTTGGTGGTTTCTAGGGTGTTCTGAGTGGTTGCTAGGAGGTTGTTAAGGCATAGCTAGGTGGTTGCTAAGGTGTTGCTAGGTGTTTGCTAAGGTGTTCTAAGTCATTGCTAATGTGTTGCTTGGTGGTTGCTATGGTGTTCTGATTAGTTGTTAGGCAGTTGCTAAGGCGTTGCTAGGCTGTTGCCAAGTGGTTGCTAAAGCATCACTAGGTGGTTTCTAAGGTGTTGCTATGTGGTTTCTAAGGTGTTGCTAGGTGTTTGCTAAGATGTTGCTAGGTGGTTGATGGGGTGTTTGAGTGGTTGCTAGGTGGTTGCTAAAGCGTTGCTAGGCGGTTGCTAAGACGTTGCTAGGTGCTTGCTATGGTGTTGCTAGGTGGTTGCAAAGGTGTTTCTAGGTGGTTGCTAAGGTGTTGGTAGACTGTTGCTAGGGTGTTCTGAGTGGTTGCTAGAGTGTGGCTAATGCATTGCTAGATGGTTGCTTGGCGATTACTAGGTGGTTGCTAGGGTGTGCTGAGTGGTTGCTAGGTGGTTTTAAAGGCATTGCTAGGTGGTTGCTAAGGTATTGCTAGGCGGTTGCTGTAGTATTCTAGGTCATTGCTATGGTGTTGCTAAGTGGTTGCTAGGGTGTTCTGAGTGGTTGCTAGACAATTGCTAACATAAATTAGCATGTTTCTAGCATAAATTTGCATGTTGTTAGCATGAATTAGCATGTTGCTAGCATGTTTCCAGTATGAATTGGCATGAATGTAATATGAATTAGCATGTTTGCTGGTATATTTCTACTATGGATTATGTCGTTAGTATGTTTCCAGTATGAATTAGTATATTGTTAGTATGCATTGATGTGTTTTAATTATGTCCAAATGTAAATTCAATGACAGTTTTTATAATGGAAGTCTATGGGACAGTTGCTAGGGTGTCGTAAGTGGTTGCTATGGCGTGACTAGTAAGTTAAAAGGTCATCGGTGATTGGCAGATTGGTATTCTGAGTTAAATGAGCCCAACCTTAAGTCTGTATGACATGTAACACAAGTTATGAGGTCATAATTTTTGGTCCAATGTTAAGTCAATGGCACTTTTTCTGAATTTTCCGGGTCAGTTTTTGGAAAACCGTAAGTCGGATCAGTTGGAGAAGATACAGCAACCTGAGTCAGACCAGTTTGGAGTTTTGGTTTTAAGTCTAAGAAGTTTATGTAGTATAACAGAATGTTGGTTTCTTAAACCACCATAATAATGTGAACAAATCAACTTCCCCCTGTTCAAGAAAATAAAATCATCACTTCCTGTGAAACTAGCATGGTATTTGGTTGAACGTTGTCTTTTAGCATTTTGCTTAGCATTAGCAGAATGACTAAGAAAAAGCTTTAAGAAATCATGTACAGCATTTTACTTTTAAGGGTTCAAATGGATTTGCTGGATTTGCGTTCCTGTGTGTTCATATGACCTTTTGGCTAAATTGGTTTGTTTGGTTTCTCACAGGTGTCCAGGAATGTTCTGGAGCAAATCACCAGCTTTGCCTTAGGGATGTCCTATCACCTCCCACTGGTCCAACACATTCAGTTCATCTTTGACCTCATGGAGTACTCTCTTAATATAAGTGGCCTCATTGACTTTGCCATACAGGTATGAAGGTTGATCCAAAACATGATCTTTCTATCATGTGGAGAAATGGATTTAAAAGATATAACATCAGTCTTACAAGTATTGTCAATCTAATATTTATAGCGAAAATGTGTTGCGTACTCCTTTGTTGAAACCATTCTATGATCTGCTGATAAGAAATGTCACCCTACATTGTTTTGTGGGTGTTGTTAAAAAAATAACTAATTAAAATATTGTGTATTGTGCGTGTAGTTGTAATGAATTCTTCCCTGGCTGCTGACTAGGGTTGAGTATCGAGAACTCACAATTATCAATATGTCGACTTATCGCACAACACATGGACATGACCTTAATCATTTTTGGTGCTGTAATATATATCACCCATACATAAAAAACTATATATTTTGGTGCAATATATCGTACAATAAAAAATTGATTTCGTCACAGGCCTAAAAGCTGAATTAATTTTTAAAAGTGGTTACAGATTTAAGAGAACCAGAGAGTTGATATGATGCACATAATTCAGATTTGTTTATCGATAACTAATTTGTCAGTCAATCTTGCACAGTGAATGGCAGTGAGCATTTTACAGATGTATCTATCTGCCAGGACTTACAACAAGGAACTTTTCCTGGATCCATAAAGCACCTTAAGTTTTGCATAAGCCTCTTTTTTTGCTTTAAAATACAATTATTTTGCTTGTTTTTAAGGAAAAACTCACTTAATTTTGACATGATAATTCTGAAAACAAAACTATTTTTTGCTTGTCTAATAAATGCTCATTAGTTTGTGAATTTTGACATATTTGAAATAAAAACAAAAAGCATTTTTGCACTGTAGTCACCTTTATAGCTGCACAATTTTGGATTAATGGTCAATCAATTTGTTTAATTTTATTTTAACAGTGACCATGATTAAATGCATTCGGACTACAAGATAACATGTTCTTCTAGTATAGTCTTGCATTCCTTAATAAAAGTATTATTTATCTCTCTGAATTGTCACAGTTGACAGTTACAGCCTACTGATTATAGCTTAAGTATGGCAAGAATAAAAGGTTTTTAAAAAATTCTCTCGCTCTCCAATAAAAAATCTGAATCGGAACTGAGAATCGTTAAGAAGCAGATACGATAAGCAGAATCATAATTGCTTAAATGATAGCAACTCTGAACCCTACTGTTGTGTTCTCTCGTTTTACTTGTACACTAATATGCAAAGTTGTGTGTTGTCATCTAGCTGCTGAATGAATTAAGTCTGGTGGAAGCAGAACTCCTGCTGAAATCCTCCAACCTGGCGGGCAGTTACACTACAGGCCTCTGTCTGTGTATCGTGGCTGTTCTGCGGAGATACCACTCCTGCCTCATCCTCAACCCTGACCAGACCGCACAGGTCTTTGACGGGTATGTCATATCATTATCTACAGCTCAATAGGACAGTGCATTAAACGTCTTTTAGAGTGACATTGATGAAAGTGTCATATCTTGCTCTGCAGGTTGCGGATTGTAGTCAAATCTGGTGTGAATCCTGCAGACTGTTCCTCAGCAGAACGCTGTATCCTGGCCTATCTCTACGACCTCTATACCTCCTGCAGTCACCTGAAGAGCAAGTTTGGAGAGATTTTCAGGTGAACGCGATGAAACCGTGACTCATTTTGGAATAAATCCCCATATTCCTAGTTTGTAATGGCTTCTGGTGTTGTGTCATTCCACAGTGAGTTCTGCTCAAAGGTGAAGAATTCCATCTATTATAACATCGACCCGTCAGACTCCAACATGTTGTGGGATCAAATGTTTATGATCGATGCCATCACTAATCCTACCGCACACAACCTCAACCACTCCATGTTGGGAAAGATCACCAATGAACTCAACGACAGCCCGGCTAACCGCTACAGCTTTGTGTGTAATGTGCTCATGGACGTTTGCGTGGACCATCGTGATCCTGAGAGGTTGGTATCTGATTCTGTTGATTTGTTTTCTGCAGGTTTATTGTTAGTATTTAACACTATTAAAAGCATTTTTTTTTTGTTTTATCTTGGCTTAATTTCAGTAAAATATTTGAAGAAAAACTGAAGTGAATTCGTTAAAGCCCTCAAATTGCTGACTAAAGCCCTGGTCAGATCAGGGTTGTGTGGAGTCGTAAACGACAAATGGGCGTCGTGACACAAGTTTCAATCGTTTCTTCTCGTGTAATGTGGCATAGTTCGCGACAACAGATACCATGTCTGCAATGCAGCAAGATAGTTTGGGACACAACGAGTTCCGTCACATGGGTGACACTGGACAATAGGACTTATATGAATTTTTCAGTTATATCTGCAGCTGCTGCCATTAATCCGGGGGTCAGGTAATCAAAAATTAGGCTGCATATTTACTTATGGGTGGGTCTCGGATGGATAAGATTAATCGTTGGTTATGCAAACTTTAACTACTTTCTCTAAAATATTAAAGTGGTTTGAGCAATTCTGTTTGACAGTCTGGCACAAATGTGCAGACATCTCCATTCTCCAGTTTCTGAGTTCTCACAGCCTTTCAACCAATTCGTTCTTCCGAGGTAATCTGGAACACTTCAGTGCTGAGAATACATTATAAAGGCATTTCCTGCTCATTTAAATTGATTAAACTAATTCAATTGAAAATGACCGGCGCAATGGATGATTTTGTCATTAAAAATGAAAGTGAAAAATTAAATAGAAGTCTTTCTGAAACTGTGAATATGTCACTTTAATTTTATTTTGGCTAGATTTTATTTAACAAATAAAATGTTATTTGTGCTTTGGCGCTGAAGCATATATGGGGCTGGTTTTTAAGCACTACATCTCAGATGTTATTTGTTATTTTTGTTTATCTTGTAAATAACTGACCAACAAAAAATTAGATTAAGATAAATAAACAATAAAATTAAGATACAAATTAAATCAAACAAATTTCGTTTCAAACAAATATTTTTTCCCAAGAAAAATCTACTCAACTGTGCGGGTGGATGATTTGTTTTGCTCCGTGGAAAATAAAGATTTTATAATGCTCCTATAATTGTTGTATCACAAACCTTTATTTGCTAATTTTTTAATATGTCATTATTTTGTCTTGAACATCTGATTTTTCCTTAGTGCTGATGTGCTTTCATTTTCTCCGTCTCACTAGTGGCAAGTTCAGGGGAGGGATTGTTTAATATGCAACCCATGGCTGGGAAATATACATTAAGATTTAAAAGAAAGCATCTTAATACTAAAAAGGAAATATGCATTTGGTCCTATCAATGTCATAATGAATGCACTTAAATAATGTAGCCTAGTTGTTAACAAGCATGAGTGATTATTGAGAGATTGAAATAAGATTAAAAAATTTTTTAATTGAGAAGAAATATTCACGCGTGATTTGTTACCCTTGACAAATCAAGATTTTATTAAGACAAAACCGCATAATCTGACATAGTGACTTTCGTTACTGACAATAAAAATTGTGTGATCTGACCGGGGCTTAAATGTATAACAAAAGAAGAAAGATTAATTTAAAAATTAATTTAAAGTTTAATCTAAAGTTAATTAACTGTTTAGTGTGTTAAAATGAAACAAAAATTAGAATAAAAAATGCAGTTTTAAATAAAAGCTAATTCAAAACTTTAGAATTACTTCATTATATCTTTATTGTTTCTATAGTGCAGTGTTTCTCAACCCCGCTTCCTCCATGCTGCTTATTTCTTATTTACCTCCTTTTTTTTACATCAGATGTTCTTTCTAACCTAAGTCCTAGCAATCTTGAATGGAGCATGTATGTTTCATTCAAATAGCATTTTAGTGTGTGATATGGAAATTTGTATTGTATTTATTTATGGAGGTTTATTATGTCACACAAGGGGAAGGGACAAGGGAGCAATACATTCTGTGTAGTGGCATGTCAGCCTGAATTGTTCATGCATGGAGCTCTTCTAACTTGCTGGTTATCTAAATCAGGTGAGTTAAATAAGAGGTTGGTGGTGCGTGAGGACCAGGTTGAAGAAACTCTGCTTTAGTGTATTCATTTGCATTATATCAGTTTTGAGTGATGAGCTGTTCCAGTAAAAAAAAAAAAAAAATATATATATATATATATATATATATATATATATATATATATATATATATATATATATATATATATATATATATATATATATATATATATATATATATATATATATACATATATTTTAATACACTTTTAAAAAGCTATGATATAATGTAAGACTGTTAAATGTAACGTAAGTCTGTAGGTTGTTTCTGTTTGTCAGGCCAGGGCAAGGATTAACCCGTCTCCCCCATATTTTGAACATAGACATGAAAATAAGGGCATAGATTTGCTTTGGACCTAATAACTTTTTAACTTGTAAAATTGGCAATTCTACATTATTATCAGACGTTTGGTGTTAATTGATTTGAATGTGTTCTCTAAAAATCGTCCAAAACTTATATAAACATTGTTATATGTGGATTGCTGTAGCAAAGTAATGCTTTACAACTCCTTGTTTCAAATTAATAAATAACTGTGCTTAGTAATATCTATCAAAAATCACCAGATATAGAAACTAGAAATATTAAGCCTATTAATTATAATGTTAAGAAAATTATATATAGTTTGTCAAGATTGCTCGTAGACTAAAATATTATGGTTTAAGAATGTAGCCATAAATGGTTGTTGAACTATGTATTTAGAAATATTAAACCTTTACAAACAGTGTATTGTTTGTCATGATTAGATTAAAGATACATTGTAAAGAAAATGTCATAATTTTGATGCTGAAATAATAATAAATCATAGAGTAACATCTAAACTGAACTGTCTCTCCACCACAGAAAGAAATAAACAAAAATAAATATTAAAAGCACCAAAAACTGCATCTCATGTCAGAAGTCTATTTATTAAGCCATAATTCTGACAAAAACATAATTTTTTTGTGACAGGAAGAAGCCAACATTTGTCTTTAGGAATCTAATGCCAAAACAATGGCTCTGAGTCCTGATGTCTTCTCCATAAGCATCTTAAGTGATAGTAGAACAGCTGCAGGGCATCTGTAGCTGCACCTGCTTCTCCTATGGTTGTCAAATGTTGTGTGTGTTGTTTCAGGGTGAACGATATTGGCATCCTGTGTGCGGAGCTGACGGCGTACTGTCGCTCTCTCAGTGCTGAGTGGTTGGGTGTGCTCAAGGCTCTCTGCTGCTCTTCTAACAATGGCAACTGTGGCTTCAATGATCTGCTCTGCAATGTTGATGTGAGTCTGAATATTTATTGCATATACCCTAATAATCTGTTGCCTATAGTGTAGAGATGCATGAAGCACAAGAGTCCTCTTCAGTCCAAGTAGGCCTGCACAATATACTGTGTTATTTATACGATTTATTGTTTTGCAGAAAGTGTGATTTTTGAGTAGGGATAACACTTGACTAGACACTGCAGTTCAGACCACATGGGAATTGTAGATTTGTAAAAATGTAATTTTTACACAGTGGCAGGGTTTAAAAACATTTAATGGATAAACATTCCGTTTTTCATGGTTATAAGCAAGTTTAAAGCGTTCAGACTGAAGAAACAATAAATTTAGTGGCTTTAACAATGATTCATTGTATTTAGACATGTACAATAATCAATATATCGACTTCTCGCACAACACATGGCCATGACCTCAATCATTTTTGGTGATGCAATACATATTGCCCAAAAAACCCAATATGAACAAACATTTTAGCTGATTGTACAACATCTCTATCTCTATTGTTTTCTGTGGCTGAATTATTATTTTTTTTTGACCAATTTAAAATTTGTGTTGCGGAAAACCTTCTGCCCTTACTCAAATCTCAATTACATGAATTTTTATTATTTAAAGTTAATGAAGTTTAATTTAATGAGTTATTAATGATGAAATATGTGCTCGATTTGAGCTCTTGATCTAATTGAAATCATAAACGTTTTTTGAGCTATAATTCTAATGAAGACGAATGATTTTTTATTTTGGTTTTGTGATGAGATACAAAATTACCCTAAAATATCTGTTAGCTCTGGAAGAGTGTAGAGATATCAAGTGGATGATAATAACTAGTTGAATTCTTGGTCATAATTGACTGCATTTTTTGTTTGCCAGGTGAGCGATCTATCTTTCCACGACTCTCTGGCTACATTTGTTGCCATCCTAATAGCTCGGCAGTGTTTATTGCTGGAAGATCTGGTGCGCTGTGTTGCCATCCCATCCCTCCTGAATGCAGGTATGACTCCTGCTTTTCCACAACTTCCTGCTATTGTGACACTCTGTCACTGCATAATTCACCTGTAGAAGTGGAAAAAAAATGTTTTCACAGATTCCTGAGGGAGCCTGGAAAAACCAGACAGTCGTCAATACTAACAGCGTGCCTTTCTGATGTCTCTGCATTTCACACTTTCCATCTTTAGCTGTACTGATGTGTGTCCTGTTGCCTGAGAGCTTCTTCTGCCTCCCACACTCTCTCTTTGATTGGCTCAGTGCACAAGAAGCTATTCGGTTTGCTATACACTGTTTAGTTCCAAGCTTGTAGTTTTCAAATAAGCCTGAATGAGTTGTTTAGCTCAATCATGTATGTTTGTTTAAGGTTTCGTTCAAAGTCCCTGTGTCCCTACATAGAGTTAAAAGGGATGGTTCACTCAAAAATTTAATTTGTCATCAGGTACACGCCCTTTACTTTGCTTTTTTCTGTTAAGCACAATAGAAGTTTTTATAACTTATAGTCTTTACATCTTAGAATTTAATTTAGGAATAATGTCATATTATGTCAGTAGCCCTAATGCCCCATTTCTACTGAGTGGTGCGGGTCGGTACGCTTTTATGGCCGTTTCCACTGTCAAAAGGTACCAAAAAGCGAACCGCACCACACCATATTTTGGGTACCCTTTCGAAAGGGTACCTAGCACAACAAAAGGGTACCAAAAGGCGGAGAAGGATGCGCAGCTGAATGCTATTCAGTGCTATATACAAGCCAGGAGAATGAAAACAAAGGAAGTCCCATTTTTAAGTACACAACTGAGACATTACATCATAATAATCTATACATATAATAACAAGCCATAATCGACCCGAGCTTAAACAAACCTAGTCATCGTCTTGATGAACAGCCACAATGCTCTTGATGAAGAGCAAAATCTACCCTGTGCCCTGTAGTTGTTTACAAGGCTGTCTAAAACGCGAGCGGTTTCGCTTTCTCGCTTGTTTGAAATAACAAACTTCTTGAACTGATGATAATAACGTGTGTGTGTGATTATTGAAGTGCTTCTGACATCCGATCCTTTCAGAAATGGACAAACAAACGCGCGAAAAAACAAAGGAGAAGCCGGAAAAAAACAAAGGAGCGAATGATTTTTTTCAGCAACCTAAAACATGAACAAACTGCCATGTTTAACTACTATCATCACCTTTTGGACTATTACGAACTCGGAATGACGGAATTACTTTCTAACAAGAGGCTACACGTGCTGCTGAAGAATAAAGACACATATGAGAGGTTTGCACTGACTGTGGGCTATATGTTGTGTTGTTTTTGAACTCAAATAAGGACTAAATGTATGCAGTGTGTAGTTTTTCTGTAATTGGTCACATATCGGAGACTGTAAGCATCTGTATGTGTTCATATATGTTGAATTCATTTATTTATTTTATATAATCGCAGACGTTACGGTAGGCCATTTCGCATGACCTGCAGTTATCAAATCCTGTTCACAGAAAGGTTAGTAATGAACATTTATACACAAGTATTTATGTGTATAAAGCCTCTGTTTTGTGTGAAGTGCTTCTCATGATATTTGAGCGACCTGTACAGCTTTACTGTAGACATTTCCTTGAGCGAGAATGACGTCGACTGAAACCATTGGTACCCTTTTGGCAGTGGAAACGCAAGCCTGATAAAGGCGACCTATACCGTACCATACTGTACCACTCAGTGGAAACGGGCTATAAGTAAACTGAAACATTTTACTTGTGGTTTTAGTTTATATTCTTTAAGTTTAACAGTATTCAGAACAAGAACTTGATCTTTTTAAATGTGGTCATTCAGAACAACGTAGCAGGTGAGAAATTCAACACTTTAAATCAAGTCTCAGAATCCTCTGGAAGTTCAAAGGATTCTTCTGCCTGGGTGTTTGTTTATTTATCCTGCTTGTTTGTTGAGTCACAGGTGGTCTGTCTGTCTGGTGGTCTGCAGTTTTCTCATCAGCCCATCCTGTTTGTACTGCGCTCACACAGCTGTGAGCCAGAAATGATGGGGTCATTCTCTGAGGCTAGTGCCTATTTTTGGAAGCCGCTGATTTTGACATGTTCGTGTGTGTGTGTGTGTGCAGCCTGTAGTGAACAGGATTCTGAACCTGGAGCCAGACTGACGTGTAGGATCCTGCTTCATCTGTTCAGAACCCCACAGCGCAACCCCTGTCCCCAGGATGGCACTAAATCAGGTGACGCACACCACAAACAGTACCCTACACATCCCAAATGAGTAATCCTAGACAGGATTGCCAGATGTAACCGCCTAGCTGAGAATAATACTTCTGCCCACAGACAAATCCACAGTGGGGATCAGGTCGTCCTGCGACCGACATCTGCTGGCTGCTTCACAGAACAGCATCGTGGTGGGAGCCGTTTTTGCTGTATTAAAGGCTGTGTTCATGCTGGGTGAGATTTTGGGTACCTTTCTGTTGACCATTCATGTTTTTAGCAACAAACAAAAGATGAATATGTCCTGGTAATTAGACACAAGGGCTTGACATTAACACCTGCCAAGCGTCTGTATATTTCAGTTGTGGCGTGCTAGAGAGCTGCTCCCACTAGCCACTTTTGCTGGTTTAAAATAATTTTTCAATTGTAGCTATCAAAAAGCAGCACGGCTGACAAATAACTGTTCATGCGAGCAAAAGAAAGCAGTTGAAAACCGAATGAGAGCATGATCACATGCACATTGAGACGAAGGCTTTCTTGACTCGAGGCTTTCTTGGCTGAGACAAGGCTTTCTTGGCTGATGAGGGTTTTAGTCTTGCGCATGACTGTGATGCGCGCGAGTGCTTGTGCGCTCCCGTTTCCTTGCGAGAAGAAATCGTGCCCGCAAATGTGACTTGTTCGATCGGTTATCTTTGAAATGGACTGGAAAAAAGTGATGCTCATGCACCCACAGTCCTGCTGCTCTCAAGAGCTTTTTAAAAATGTCTTTTTGTAAGCAGCAGCGGTTGCTTTCGCTTTAATTCTTTGAACAGATTATTAATGAGTCTAACATTAAATGTGTGGATGTGATTATACTTTCAATATCACACACGCTATGATTTCACCTGCTTTCTTTTGCTTACAGTTTTTTTTTTAATTTATAGTTTAATCAGTGCTTAATTTGTGAATTGCGAGGTCCCGGAACAGATTGGGGTAACCGATCCGGAATGTCCCAATGGACCTTTTTGCATTCCATTCACACCTTCCTCTCCAACTTTACTTCCTGTCTATATACACTGTCATATCATAGTAAAGGTAAAAAATAAAAAAGATCTTAAAAAATATCTACAGTTGAAGTCAGAATTATTAGCCCCCCTTTGAATTTTTTTTTTTTTTCTTTTTTTTTTTTTTAGATATTTCCCAAATTATGTTTAACAGATTCAGGAAATTTTCACAGAATGTCTGACAATATTTTTTCTTCTGGAGAAAGTCTTATTTGTTTTATTTCGGCTAGAAAAAAGCAGTTTAGAGGCATTTTAAGGTCAAAATTATTAGCCCCTTTAAGCTATTTTTTTTTTCGATATTCTACAGAACAAACCATCATTATACAATAACTTGCCTAATTACCCTAACCTGCCTAGTTAACCTAATTAACCTAGTTAAGCCTTTAAATGTTACTTTAAGCTGTATATAAGTGTCTTGAAAAATATCTAGTCAAATATTATTTACTAAATTTTAAGATAAAATAAATCAGTTATTAGAAATGAGTTATTAAAACTATTATGTTTAGAAATATGTTGAAAAAATCGTCTCTCTGTTAAACTGAAATTGTGGAAAAAATAAACAGGGGGGTTAATAATTCAGGGGGGCTAATAATTCTGACTTACGCTGTATATTTTAAATAATATTGTAAATTGCTTTTTGTATTTTATATATTTTTATCTAACATATTTATTTATATTTAGAGCAAGCAACTGACAACTTCATGATCATGACTTTAATACCCAGCATATTTACCATGCTTGAGTTAATAATAATTTATACCATCAGTGCAGTTAAGCTTTCTTCAGATCTGCCAAGCGTATAGAGCAGAGATGCCCAGACTAGGGTCCGCGGGTCAAAGTTGGCCCTTTTGTATCCTTTGATTTGGCCCGCCAGAGGAAAAATGATTGGCAAGGCTTGGGGAATGCCTTTAACAGAGATTGGTATTTCTATTTTGTCTATTGTTTCTATTTTCTATGTAATCTTTTGTCTGTTTGTTTTATTGTTGAGCTACAAAAAAGAAAATAAATGTTTCAATAGAATGTTGTAAATGAAACTAAACGAATAGGGGACAAAGCAGAAGACATGAGCATGCTAATCAAGGCAAAGTTCATTAAAATAATATTCATTTTCAAGAAATTAGAATGCATTAGTCAATACAGTTTAAGTAATTTTTAATTTTTATTTTTAATTGTTTATGAAATGAATAAGGAAATCACCCGTGACAACTTTAATGTTATACAGTTTGCTATAATTACCTTTGGCCCACAGCTCTCAATCGAGCTTGAATTTTGGCCCTTCGTAAGAAAAAGTTTGGGCACCCCTGATATAGAGGGTGATTATCTAACTAATTAAATGTGTAAACTGGGCGAACTCCTGTTTGCTACTGCCCAGGTCAAAAAAATAATAATAGTAATCTGACATTGACCCACTAGCATAATTTTAACAAAACAAACTTTTTAAAAGTCTTAAGTTTTAAGCCTGTATTTCTGACAACTACATTTATGTTAACAATTAACGACTGCAACCGGATTAACTGTAAAAGTCTTGTGTTAACTTTATAGTAAATGAGTTAGATGTGGAAAATGAGGTCAAAGAAAATTAGAAGTGGAGCAAATGGAGCCTAGTTAAATGTTAAAGTGTTCAGAATCAACGTGTCCCTAAAAATGTTGGCTTTGTTTTTCCAGGAGATGCTGAACTGAAAGGCTCAGGCTTTTCCCATCCTGCCGGTTTGGATGACATCGGAGAGGATGACATGGGCTCTAAAAAATCTGGAGGACGTAATGTCTCCATTGAAACAGCCAGTCTGGTGGTTTACGCCAAGTATGTGCTGAAGAGCATCTGCCAGCAGGTGATGATTTTAAGAAGATCCGTTTCTTATTCTTAAGGAGTTATTATAATCCAATTTACAATTACTGTTGACTGTAAAATTGTGCAACCATTTTCTTAGAGTGAATCCAAACTACTGAAACAAGAATTTGATCTTGTGGAAATGCCCATAGTTGTGTTTCTCTGCTACTGTAATAAACTAAGACAGCATCACCTATTAAGTTCAGAATTACTCTGCTCACGTCCAGCGTAGATGAGATGTTTTTCATAGGACAAGCTTAAAAATGCTGTTTTCAATGTATGAAGCTTGTGTTTAATAAGCTGATTTGTGTCTGTGGTTCAGGAATGGGTTGGTGAGCGCTGTCTGAAGTCTCTGTCAGAGGACAGCAGTGCACTGCAGGATCCAGTGCTGGTCAACATCCAGGCCCAGCGCTTGCTGCAGCTCATCTGTTACCCACACCGACAGCTGGACAGTGAAGAGGGCGACAATCCACAGAGACAGCGCATCAAACGCATCCTGCAGGTCACGAGAACATCTGCTCCTTAGTAGACTAAATAGAGAACATTTTCAAACATTCGCAGACAAATCTAGCACTTTAAACACGTGCAAGTAAAATCTCTTCACATTGGTCAGAGTTTCATGGTTCATTTTTCAGAGTCCCGCATGCTGTCAAGCGTCCTTATTTAAATTTATGACGATGATCAATAAGACAATATAAGCCTTAAATTAAAGCTGTGCTTTGATTTATATCTGGTGACGATGTCTATGGGGGTCACCATTCAAAATTAGAGGTAAGACTTTCTCATACAGAGCTGTTGGCTAGAATTATGCATTATAGGCTTTACATTATAGAGAGAAATAACAGATAAACCAAGACTGCAGTTTGGTCAGTTTTTCTAAGCGATAAACAGCTCTCGTTAATAGTTTACATGCTTTCACTTTTGTATTTGACATGAAACGCACATTTACCAGTAGGAATGACATCCCGCCCTACTTATAATTCATATAGCTGTATATATGCCTATTACATATCCTTAATACACTGTGATATAGCCGGGCTCGGATCGTTTTGCTTTCTCACTACAATCGAACCGCTCCAGAGTTTGTTTCAATCGAGCCGAGACCACCTCATTCAGGAAATCTCGGACCGATTGTTTTGGGGCGGATCCGAGCACGATTGCTGGATTCACATTAGCTAAACGAACCGTGCTAACTGGGGAAACGTGCCAGGTTCCGAAACAAAAGTATAGGTGTGAAAGCACCCTTAGATTGTAGTGGCCTTCCAGTTTCATGAAGAACATTTTTGTGCTCTATTGTAAGATCTCTAATGTTACGTATTTGGCAGATTAACTGTAAATTAAACTATAGTTAATTTAAACTAAAATATCATTTTCATGTGACGTTTTTATTTTACTTTACTTTTATTAACTTAACTTTATTTTACTTTTATTTGGTAGTGCATTGCAGTTTTAGAATAGTTTAATTGATAATGTTTTCTAGATGGTTTTGTGGGGTCACCATAGTCTCACAGATTCATTTAGCAAACACTGTAATATACCATGTTTGTACACATTGTGGAGTTGTCATTGTTTTTGCAGTTCCATTTGCTTTTGCTCTTAGTGCAGAAGAGAAGCTCTTGAGCTTAAAAAGCCGGCAGACCGGCTCCACATACATGAAGACAAACATGTGAATTTGTGCTTTAGACATCAGACAGCTCTGTTCCAGCTGTCGGCAATGGAAGAGCAGCAGAGAATGAACAGACAGTCATTTCCCCAGGCTTAATTATTCATTTCACAGTCTTTAGCCTTTAAGCCATTAATGATTTGTCCGGGTCTCGCGGCAGCTCATTATTCTGGATTGGTTTTCATCTTCATAAACTGTGAAGACAGGGGCCCCTCGCAATTAATATCCAGCTGGGGCTCTTAAGCTCGGCTTAGATTCCTTTAAAAGCATTCTTTCCATATTCTGTCTGTTTTTCTGCTTCCAGAACATGGACCAGTGGACCATGAGACAGTCCTCTCTTGAGCTACAGCTCATGATCAAGCAAAGCTCCAATAATGTAAGCAGAAGTGTGCTTGTCGACTTGAACTGGGCTTGGAGATTTTTTTCCTTTTAAGGTTCATCATTTGGTGTTTCATTTAAACCCACTCGTTACAGGAGCTGTATTCTCTTCTGGAGAACATAGCCAAGGCCACCATTGAGGTTTTCCAGAAGTCTGCAGAGATGAACTCTAGTAACCCCTCCTGGAATGGCTCTGCTGTCTCGGGCAGCTCAGTCTCCAATAGCAACAGTGCCAGCAAACTCAAACCTGTGCTGAGGTGGGTGACCTCAATCATTGCTTTCTGCATGTGGTCTTATTTGCTGTCAGTTTGATGGAGTCGATGAGCTGCCCTTCATGCCTTCACACAACACAAATAGGTTTTCTTTTTAAGGCATCATGAACTGAGAAATCAAATTTTCCATAGACTTTATTTGACATGAGATCATTGTACTGTTAAAAACACACTAAGTTTTAGAACTCTGAATGTTCTAGAACTCTGAATCTCCTTAGGCTATGTCTACACTTCACTGAACGATCTCCTTAGGCTACATCTACACTAATTTGGATATCTAAAAGCGCTCTATGTCCACGCTATCATTTTCAATTCATGTTCTATCATCTACACTAAAACTGCTGAAAACGCATTTATTCATGTACTGCACATGCACACAGACATAAGACACTTTAACCTGCTTCATATCTATCTGATGTTTATTTACTTTCCATCTCTTTGAAACCCTGCGCCAAAATGTTGCAACTGTGGTCTGCTTCCACCGCTGAACAATATTTTCCAGTAAACATTCTGTGTCCTTTGAAAAGGGGCAATATGGAGCATGTACTACAAACTGACATTAACCTTTAGTAAAGCTGTCAAAATGGACAGCATTCAAACATCTGCTTTACAATGTCATCTACCATGTTATTTCAATTGGTCAAATGACTCTGTCATATGGCTAAAATTCGAAAACAGAATTTTATATATATCCACTTTGCATATCGTTTTCAAAAAGATATGGTTTTGTTTCCTAAAAGCGCTACCTCAGTGTGGATGGAAGGCCAAAATGAAAAGAATAATGTGTTTAAATGAAATCCTATTAGTGTGGACATGGCCTTAATTTAAAGGCAAGTCTGTTAGTTTATTAAAGCCATTCAGCCAAAATGACAGGTTGTGGAATATGGCTGAACGATCAAATAATAGTAAATATCAGGGGCTCTTGGTCCTGGAGGTCCGGTGTCCTGCAGATTTTCTCTCCAACCCCAGTCAGACACACCTGGGCTAGCTAATCAAGCTCTTACTAGGCTTTCTAGAAACATCCTTACAGGTGTGTTGAGCCAAGTTGAAGCTAAAATCTGCAGGACACCGAGTTTGAGTTTGACAATGCCTGGTTTATATCAATGATCTCTCATAAGCCAGTCGACTACAACATTCAGTTATTAAATTATTCTTAACATTCAGTTTTAAACTGAACAAACATCGCATCTGAAATCTGTTAGTACCTCTTCATAATTCTGGGTAAAAGGTGGCAGTAACACCACTTTCAAATGACAGGTGTTAAATGTTAAACGTGGTGTTTAGAACAGCTAATAGGAAAAACATATGAGTATAGGTTTGCCAGGCCTATTCAAATGGTGTGCTCTGATGAGGAGGGTCAAAAGATGACAGAAAAGCACCCCATTACTTATAAATTATGTTTTTGTAAACATTTTAAAACATTATAAAGCAAGAACAGAACAAACTAAAAAAGGGGTTTGATGACCCTTTAAGATATAGGATATAAGTGTTGTTTTTCTTAAATACTGTGGTTGTTTGTTTCCTCCAGTTCCTCTGAGCGTTCAGGTGTCTGGTTAGTTGCCCCTCTGATTGGTAAGCTGCCCACCTCCGTTCAGGGGCACGTGCTGAAGGCTGCAGGTGAGGAGCTGGAGAAGGGACAGCATCTGGGACCCTCTTCACGAAAAGAAAGAGATCGACAGAAACAAAAAAGGTACCACAACTTTGAAACTTCTGCAGGTGTTTCTTGCAGGAAATGTTTATGGTGATTTTAACACAATTTAAAGGCAGATTTGTATGTCGACAAGAGCCCATTTCAATAACCCATTTGTCAGTAACCCATCTCTACATTTAAAGCTTTAGAATCATAAATATTTGTATTCTGTTGTCTAGGTCTATTCAAGTCCACCAACATATGTTTTTATCAGTTGTTGCAATTTCATCAACAGTGGTTTTTTTTTTTTGTGCTTTTTACCATACTTTGTAAGAGAAACGCTTTATTTTCGCTTGAGTTTAGTGTCATGATTTGTATTGAACAGTGGGAACATGGGAATAAGGGCACTATAAATAAACGGCGATACTTTTTTCAGTAACAAGTAATCAAATGAATTGCAGTTTCCCCCGTTAAAACACCCTTACTGATAATAAAATACATGTTACTATAATTGAGAACACTGAAGTGCTTTTCATGCTCTCTCAGCCATAGGACCTCTCTTTCTCTGGGGTGGGTGGGGGTTTTTGGGGCTGGGGCGGGGCACATAACCAACCAGTGATGATGATTGGTGTGTCTGTGAACGTGGTGTAACTGACAATGCGATTATTGGCTTAGAGTACATTTCCATCGTTTGCCAATCAGAGGCACAGTAGTGCGGATCTTTACAAACAAGCACACACAGTCAGTCAGACACACCAACGACCATAAATCAGAACGATGGCAAATCCAACAAGTTCAAAAGTAGCATTTGCAAACTCAAAATATAACCACAACTTCATAACCACAACAAGTTGAAAAAAGCGCTGTTCACACAGGCAAGAACGTTCCGAAATTTTTCCGTAAAGGTCATTCACACATCCAATCTAAAATACTGGTAAATTCTGACATCATTAACCAGAAGTAAGCTCTAAACGGCTGCGCTTGTATTTGTAAGCATAGAAGTGGTCTGCTTTTGTTGATGATTTCACTTTTATTTAAAGCTTTAGCATATATGCAGCTGCTTTTTCTCAGAGACATCCAAAGGCAGAATCGCGAACCGCAGCTAAATGTTTACATATGACTACATTGCAAATTCTGTAGATGATTAAGTATTTTGAACAACTTCAATGAAAACATATGGAGAAAGACTTTCACATGTCGAGATGTAAATAATAGTGTGTGCTGGAGCTCACCAGAGCACTCCTGCACTTCTCGTGCACACGCTTCAAGGAACTGAAGCTTGAAGGTAAACAAACAGCGGTTTATCATAAGCATTTTATAATAATTTTTCCCACAGATTATCTGACTAACATCTAGCAGCTAAATGTGTCTGGAAAAATATTCAAAGGCTTTTATCTTCATAAACAGCACAGATGTGAATGCGTCTGAATGTTCTGATTGGGTGGAGTAGACGTCTCACGTCAGCCGCGTACTAGACGTGAAAGCAATTTTACTTCTGCATTCACACAGCACAGCATTCCGGCAAATTACCAGTAATGTTACAACTTCTCTTTCCAGATAATTGCCAGAATTAATTAACTGGTATTTTCAAAAAGGTTCACACATACAGACTTTTCCAGAAAATGACCAGCAATTTTCCCGGTCTGTATGTGTGAAAGGGGCAATTGTCCCACAACAACATTAAAGTAATGTAGATTAGTGTACAATGTTTCATATTTATTTTATAGCCATTGACAATTAGATTTCTTTTAAGTAACGCAATAGTTTCCCTGGTTATTAGTTACTTTTATAATTATGTCACTCAGTTACTATTTGTGAGAAGTAACTATAACTAATTACTCTTTTAAAGGAACATGCCCAACACAGCTATTGAATTTTTTTGTTGTTGTTTTTTTCACAATGATTCTCTGGTCTGATATTGATATTGGATATTGGAGCTGAAACATGTTTTATCATCATCAGTATTGAATACTTCAATTCTTAATATTTCTGCGTAAATCGAGTTGCAGTTTTTCAGGGTTCTTTGAATTTCAAGGAAGCTACATTTATTTGTAGTGCAAATCTATGGTAACAAATGTATTTTCTAACATCTCTGGTCATTTGTTTTGTATTTTCTTTTTTAAAAGTCTTATTGAACAAACTTAAATATCGTGTACATTTTTAATAATAAAATAGAATGTTAAAATAGTCTACATGTTAGGTAAAGGAGACCTATTATGCAAAAATCCCTTTTAGGATTATAATTTGATCACTATTTTTGAATGCATACATACAAGTACAGGTACAAGTAAACCAAAATCTGCTCTCTACATTATACAAATGCATACAAAACAGTAAGACTCATTCATCTAATTACATAAAACAAAAAAAGGAGAAAGAGTCAGACCAACAAATAACAGAGGAAGACTGGACAGATATGTGTCTCACACGTGCAAAAACCTCGAGAGCTTGGAGAGAGTTTGGATGGAAAAATCTGATGAGGTTCTTCATAACTCCTAAACTGTCTGCATTTCGTACAGGTATCGAAAGTTTGGGCTCTTGTTGGAGACAACGTGGAACCTCAATGGCTAACCATTTTCACTTTTTTTGGGCTTGCCCAAGAACAGACCGTCTGGTTTGAAATAGCGACTGAAATAAAAAAACATAACTGGAGAAGAATTGGACTACTCATTAATTACATTATATTTTCAGAAAATACCAGAAACTATTCCAGCTATTGACAAATACTTAATTCAAATCCTTTTGGTAAATAGCAGAAAAGTCATAACTCGAAAATGGTAACAGGCTGTTGCTCCAACAAGGGCTCAGTGGATAGGAATTGTAAAGGAAATACACTGTATGGAGAGACTGACTTTTAACCTAAGATTTGATTTTAAAAAAAGTGCAAGTGCTGGCAAAAATGGTCTGAGTATTTCATTTTAAACAATTTGTGATAATGTTTGTCAAATGTATTGTGACTTGATTTTGTAACCCATATGACAACCGCTTTGTTCTTTGTGTTTATTTCTATTTTTTCCCTTTTTGCCATTTTTTTTCTTTGTTTTTTCTAAATGAAATTTTTTAAAAAGTACAAAAAAAAATCAAATACATTTTTATAAGGGGTTTAAACAGTTGTGTGGCAACAGTCTGTGAATATAAGCAGCTTCTAATGGTAAAAATTACACTCGATAAGAACAGTCTGCAGAAACACTGACATGCTCTCTTTGTATGTGTCATCTGAGAGGGAAATTCACGCCCATTAGTTATGATATCTCCCTCATTAGCATAAGATGTTGGTCTTGTTTTTGAATCTGCCACTATGCTGACACAGGCATTTGTATCTCCGCCCTCTTTTGAAAAGAGCCAATCTGATTTTAAAGCGACAGCCACCAAAATAGCACAGTTGGGATCAAAGTCTAACAGGGGCAATTTCGAAGAGTTATAAAGCATCATTTGTGGAATATTTAAGCTTCATTTTCACATACACACTCCAGGGACATCAGAGACTTATTTTAGGTCTTGTATAAAGTGGCATAATAGTTCCCGTTGAAAGTAAAGCATTTCCCTCAATATTTATGTGTGCTGTTGGTTTGCTTTATGTTTTTAGTCATGTTCAGTAATATGGGTGCATCATGATATTTAACATGCATGTCTTTTCTCTTTCAGCATGTCTCTCTTGAGCCAGCAGCCCTTCCTGTCGCTGGTCCTGACGTGTCTCAAAGGCCAAGACGAGCAGAGAGAGGGTCTCCTGACGTCCCTCTACAGCCAAGTCCAGCAGGTACTTCATGAACTCCACCATCCAAATAAATCCTTGTGTCGCTGTCAGTGACTGAACAATATGATGTATCCTCCATCAGATTGTGACTAATTGGCGTGAGGACCAGTACCAGGACGACTGCAAGGCCAAGCAGATGATGCACGAGGCCTTGAAGCTGCGACTCAATCTGGTGTGCAACTCTTCCCTCTTTCTCTCATACATCATCTGTCAAAACAAGTGCGATCTCTGTGTTCATCTGCCTCTCATCAATCTCATTTCCTTGTGTTGTGTGCCCAAGGTTAAACTCTGCCTAAAAGACAAATGAATGTCTCTAAAGTCCAGTTAAGACGAGACACTAACAGATGAAAAAAAACTTTTTTTTGTGCACCTGTCAGTTTTGGGATTTGTGGATTTTTTTTTTTTACATTTTTAAAATTTTGTTTTGTTTTTTACTTTGTTTTATTTACTTTTTTTTTACTTTTTTTTTTTGTTAGATTATTTACTTTTTTGTTTAGTTTTTTACTTTGTTTTATTTGTTTTTGTTTTTACTTTTTTTTGTTAGATTATTTACTTTTTTGTTTAGTTTTTTACTTTGTTTTATTTGTTTTTGTTTTTACTTTTTTTTGTTAGATTATTTACTTTTTTGTTTAGTTTTTCACTTTGTTTTATTTGTTTTTGTTTTTACTTTTTTTTTGTTAGATTATTTACTTTTTTGTTTAGTTTTTTACTTTGTTTTATTTGTTTTTGTTTTTACTTTTTGTTTTTTGTTAGATTATTTACTTTTTTGTTTTGTTTTTGACTTTTTGTTTTGTTCTTTACTTTTTGTTTTTACTTTTTTTTTCTCTCTTTTTTTGTTTTTTTGCTGTTTTGTTTTTTTACTTTTTATTTTTTTTTCTTGTTTTACTGTTTTGTTTTTGTTTGTTTTTTACTATTTTGTTTTGTACTTTTAGTTTTTTGTTTGTTTACTTTGTTTTGTTTTTTGTTTTTGTTTTGTACTTTTTGTTTAGTTTTTTACTGTTTTGTACTTTTTTGTTTGTTTTTTTGTTTATTTCGTTTATTCTTTAAAAGGAAGTATTGGCAGTATTCAGAACTATTGAATGGAAAAAAGAGACCCTAAATCAAACAAAATAACAAAAGAAACAAGAAATTTGATATTTTGCAGATGTTTTGTTCTAGAAATACATATTTAATAAAAATAATGCCTCATTTGCATATTTAAACATAATATTTTAGAAAGCATGTAAAATAACAAATGTTTGCTATTCAACATGTAAATAATCAACTGAGGAAATAAGATACCTGTTTTTTGGGTTTTTTTGTCATATGGTCTAGGTGGGCGGGATGTTTGACACTGTACAGCGTAGCACTCAGCAGACAACAGAGTGGGCGGTGCTTCTGCTGGACATCATCAGCAGTGGCACTGTGGACATGCAGTCTAACAAGTGAGATCTGACACGCCGCTCATTCACTGTCGTTATTCTTCTGAGATGCAGCATCTGGTTTGAACTATGTTTGCTCTTTTGCATTAGTGAGCTCTTCACTACGGTGTTAGACATGCTGAGCGTGTTGATTAATGGGACTCTGGCAGCTGACATGTCCAGCATCTCTCAGGGCAGCATGGAGGAAAATAAGAGAGCCTACATGAACCTGGTCAAGAAGCTCAGGGTGAGACACATACTGCTCAATAAAGAGGAGCACCCACAACACCTTAGCAATTAGACTACCATTCAGCAGTTTTATGTTTATTTGCTTTGTTTTTTAAGTAAATAATTGATAAACATTTTTCATATAATGTGTACATTACTATTACCAAAACAAAGCAAAACTGGGCAGTTAATTAGGGCAACCGAATTCAGATTCAGTTTTGTTGCCCTTTCTTAAAAGAAATATGGGTGTAACAGATCACAAACCCATGGTTCGGAACACATGTGACCTACGGACTAAATTTTTTTTTTTTTAATTGTAGATTAATCCTCAATTTCTAATGATCGCAGTCATTCAAATCACATGTATGAAAGCATTTAGGCTTTCCTGTAAACTTTAATGATCATAGAAGAAGTTGTGGTAGGTGAGTTTCTTAGGTTATTAAAGGTGTTTTCTGTCACTTGTGGGGATCTCAATACCCACGCAACATAAATTATAAATAATGGTAATTTGTATGTTTATTAATCCTTCGAACGACTGAATTCAAATCTGTTTGAAAAATGCAAAAATCAAGAAAGAGATTGAGTCTTTAGTCTTTTGAGTTAGTTATCAAGTTACAAACAGTCAAATGACGCAGAAGTACTGGGATAACAGTTTATATTTTATATAAAACCACTGATGTTTATGGTAAAGATTACAATCACTATCATGTGCTCAAAAAGGAAAGTAGTAGGCAGCAATTACATTATTTAACCAAAATATGGTGGCGATAACCAGCCATCAATTATATGCCACTGAATAATTCTTCAAAAGTGACACATCTAGCAATGAAGCATGAAGGTTTGTGAGGGAATAACTGAATCATTTATTGAAAATGAGATTAAAAATAAATATCAGTTGTACAAATTATAATGTTAGATTTCTACATTTAGTACACTCCCTTTTGGCTGATCAGACAAATGGTCTGATTTGTGACTAAAAATCCATAATGTGATCTGAACCATGAGATTTGTGATCAATTACACCACTAATAGAAAAGTAGCGGAGTAGCATCACTCCACAGTATTGCCTGGCAACAATGGTCAAAAGCTCGCTCTGTGTATCATCAACTTACAGTGATTGTTCACTCAAAAATGAAAATTCTGTCGTCATTTACTCACCCTTGAAAAAAAAATTCTGTTAAATGGCAAAAGATATTTTGAAGAATGTTGCTAAACTAGTTTTGTCATTCTGTTGTCTTTTTTTTTTGTAATAATAAAAAAATCCAATCTAATGTATTTAATGTAAAAATGTAATTCTGTAGTTGTTATTATCATGTAATATACTTTTATCTATATTGATCTTGCCATGAAATCGCTGTAATTTGCTGATGTGGCAATAAATAAATAAACAAACCATTTGAATTGAATTGAGAAATATTTTTCTGGCAACCTGCTGAATTAAATATGTACAGTTGGAGTCAGAATTATTAGCCCCCCTTTAAATTTTTTTTCTTTTTAAAATATTTACCAAATGATGTTTAACAGAGCAAGGAAATTTTCACATCATGTCTGATAATATTTTTTCTTCTGGAGAAAGTCTTATTTTTTTTTTATTTCAGCTAGATTAAAAGCAGTTTAAAATTTTTTAAAGTCCATTTTAAGGTCAAAATTATTAGCCGCTTTAAACCATTTTTTTTTTCGATAGCCTACAGAACAAACCATCATTATACAATAACTTGCCTAATTACTGTAACCTGCCTAGTTAAACTAATTAATCTAGTTAAGCCTTTAAAAGTCACTTTAAGCTGTATAGAAGTGTCTTGAAAAATATCTAGTCAAATATTATTTACTGTCATCATGACAAAGATAAAATAAATCAGTTGTGAGTTATTAAAACTATTATGTTTAGAAAGGTGTTGAAAAAACAGAAACTGGGGAAAAAAATAAACAGGGGGCTAATAATTCAGCGGGGCTAATAATTCTGACTTCAACTGTATATTAAGTGACCACAATTATGCATGTTACTTGCTTAGCATGTAAAACAGCTTGGCATGTAAAAAGTGCAGTCTGATGAGGGTTTTGCATGGTTAAGTGCCGTTCCCTTTTTCTTTCAAAAGTGTGACTCTTTTTTTCTTCTTTTCCCTGCAGAAAGAACTTGGTGACCGACAATCTGAGAGCTTGGAGAAAGTGCGTCAGTTGCTGCCTCTGCCCAAGCAGACGCGTGATGTCATCACCTGTGAACCCCAGGGGTCACTCATTGACACCAAGGGCAACAAAATTGCTGGATTTGAAAAAGAGGCAAGTTGCTCTTTATGGTGTTGTAGCACGTCTTTGCTCAGGCTGTTCACTTACCTTTGCGTTCGTTTTGTGATCTTTCGCATACAGGGTCTTCAGGTATCGACTAAGCAGAAGATTTCTCCATGGGACGTGTTTGAGGGACTAAAGCACTCTGCTCCACTCTCTTGGGGCTGGTTCGGAACCATACGGGTCGACCGCAAAGTCACTAAGTTTGAAGAGCAGCAGCGGCTCCTGCTTTACCACACACACATCAAGCCCAAGCAACGCAGTTACTACCTGGCGCCCCTAAACCTGCCCCAAGAAGAAGAGGAACCACTCACACCCGTGCCTCCCGAGCCAGACAAGAAGCTGGACACGGGGAAGGTGGAGAAAAGCGTTTCCAATGTCACATCTGAAAAGAAGAAAAAGAAAAAGAAACCTGCATCAACGGTGAAACAAGAGGTACAACCAGAACCAATTTTTTTCTGAAACATATTTATGAGGTATTCATTTGATGCAAACCCAGACATTGTTTTCTGTGATCTAGGACTACAAGCCACACAACCCAGCCATGCAGTACGCTCCAGGCATGACCACTGATCTCCCAATGAGCATGGGACAAGCAAACATGCCATATCGAATGGGCTACCAAGCTCCAATGAACATGTATGCCCAGAACCAACCTTTACCACCAGGTCAGCACAAATCTCAGCATGACTGAACCTCTTGTTCTAACTTTGCTTTAAATAAAAGACAGAAGTTGTAACCTTTGACCACAAAACCATCTAATTTTGATTGTCAACGCACATTAATTTAGATTTATTCATCCGTGTTTCTTATTTTAATTCGCCGAACAGTTATCCACAACACGCGACAGGTAGGAGCTTGCTTTCTCTGGTGAATTAAATGTTTTAATTTCACGGTTTTTTTTTGTGGTTACGATGACGCTAGTAAAAGGAATCAATGTCTGATGCCATTAATCTTGCATTTCTTTTCAACCTCGTCAAATTGAGATCTCTGCTCGACATGCTATATTGCTGGCCCGCAGCATTGTGTAGGGATAAAAGGAAGTGCCCTGGATTGGTATAAGTCTTATCTTCACCGTTGGTGAACATTCATCTGAGGCAGCCCTTTTGTCATGTGGTCTATTTTAGCCCAATATTTTTTCCTTATATATGCTTCCCCTGGGTTCTATTTTTAGAAAACATAGTCTGTCTTTCCACTGTTATGCAGATGACACTCAAGTTTACCTGCCTTTAAAACAGAGTTCAAGTGGATTGGAGACTCTTATGTCTTGCCTGTCGAATGTGAAAACCTGGTTGTCTTCGAACTTTCTAGATTTTATTGAGAGTAAAACTGAAGTAATTGTGTTCGGCCCGCCAAATTCTCCTAGGACACCACCAGTAGATATTGGTGAATCAGGTTTTTCTGTGAAGCCTTGTGTAAAAATCTGGGTGTTACCTTTGATGATGGCTTGAGATTTGAGAAACAGATTAACGCAGTGGTCAAATCCTGCTTTTTTTCAGCTTAGACTTTTAAAAACAGTCAAACCTATTTTATCTAGAAATTTTTTTGAAAAAATAGTTCATTACTTCTAGATTGGACTACTGTAATTCGCTATATTTTGGGATCAGTCAGACAACTTTATCCCGCACCAAAAATTATGACCACATCACGCCAGTTTTGCGCTCTTTGCACTGGTTGCCTGTGCACTATTGTGGCACTTTTAAAATTCTTCTCCTGGTTTTTAAATCACTAATTGGCCTGGCTCCCTCTGTCAGGAATGTCTGTATAAAGCACCCAAAAGCAGAGGAGTTCAATTTAATAAGTTTTTTTCATTAAATAAGCAAAAAGAAAATGACTCAGCAACTTTCTGAGATTCCAGAACAGATCTTGGACTTAAGTAAAAATAAACTGAAGACTGGACCACAGGCAACGTGCAACAATACAGGATAAATTCCAACAAAAATTAGTAGCACCACATGATAAAGAAAATCAGGAGTGGGCTAAATTTCAGTCAAAAATAAAGCTAGCCTTTGGTCCAGGCCTAGTAATGCAAGGAAAGGGCAATGGCAAGGGAAAGGATCTATTTTCCAGCAGGGCAGACCAAATCCAGAATGGCTCCAGAGAACTGGACCGAGAATACAGAGGTAACAAACAACAGACCAACAAGAAGGCTGTAATATACAAACACTCTGGCAAGAGAAGAAGCGAAACACCCTCGGATATAGGACCAGCAATCAGCAGAAATAAAAGGCAGGTGGCAGTAAACAAGTGAGACTACTAATTGGCAAAGACGATCAGCTGTGTGAAGTTGCACAGCAATTTGGAGACAAATTAGAAAGTTGTCCATAAGAAAAGATAGAAAACGCTGTCAGAAAAGAGAGGGAGAAAGCAAAGTTCAAACCCGGGTTCTGACACCCTCTACCTGTCAAACCTGTTGACTGAACAACAACCTGGTTGGTCTCTTCGGTCATCTAACCAGAGACTATTATACATCCCAAAGTCGAGGCTGAAATGCAGGGGTGACCGGGCTTTCGCAGTAGCTGGTCCTACCTTGTGGAATGCTCTGCCCCTCTGTATTAGGTTTATATCATCTCTGTCTGTTTTTAAATCTAGGTTGAAAACTTACCTTTTTGATTTGGCATTTTATAAGTAATAATTGTTTGTTTTAGCTATAATAACTATTAGTGAGAATTGTTCATTTTAGCTATAATTTTATACTTGTTCTTTGTGATTTGTATTGTTCAGCACATTGGTCAACCTTTGGTTGTGTATAATAGTGCTATATAAATAAAATTGACATTGACACTTTCGTTGTCAGGTCTCGAAAGTTATGCACTTTTATACTTTCGTATTCCAGAGATTTCTCTCTAGCCAACTTCCAGATTAATTCTTTCGTTTGGTAGTGATGTAATCTGATGTCAAATGCTCTCAGGCGATCATCTTTCAGTCTTCGCTGCACTCCGTGTGCTCAAGCTACTTGTACTGGTTTATTGTTTTCTGTGCCCAGCAATTCTGGGAGTAGTTCCGCGATGAATTCGGTAGGTCTACCGCTTTCTTCATTTTCAGCAATTCCCACAAGTCGAATGTTATTTCGCCTGGAGCCGGATTCGAGATCGAGTCGTTTGCAGTCGTCCACTAGTTCTGCACACTGATTTTGCACTGCTTACAGGCGTACTTTGTGATCAGTGCAAGCCTCTTTAATCGGCGCAATTTTTTTTGTGATAGTTGTCCGCGTCGAACGCAATTCTGCAATCGTTTGTGTAAAGGCATCGAATTTTTGATTAACTGAGGCATTTAAGGCTGTTACAGCATCCATAATGTCTTGATTGTTAGAAGTTGTACCACCTTTATTGGCGGTTTGCCTCAGCTCCTCTGGGTGGTCAGTTTTGTTGTGGTCATCGTCGACCTCTTGTAATTTGCTTTCTTTTTAAATTTTTTTTTTGGCATTATCAAGGCTTAGGTAATATGCCTTCAGTAATTTCCTGAAGATAAATACCAAAAAATTATGCAACTGGAATAACTACAGCATTCACGATCGTCAATCTCATATGAACCAAGAGCTCGTGATGACATGATGACATCTGCAGGTGTTGTAGTGCTGTCCCATTTCTTAGGGGTAAATTTTGTAGCCCTTCCCCTTCACAGTCTGTTTCAAGGGCCAAGGGGAAGGGGTAGGAGTACGAAAATAGAATTGGGATTTTAATGTGTTGTTTAATCTCTTGAGAACACTTTTGACAATTAATAATTAAATCTTAAATTATTTGGAGAATTGTTGGAGCTTCGACATGAGCAGCCTTCTCCATGTGCTCCGGAACCGGACGTTCATCAATGCACATTACGGTTTTGAAAGAACATGATTTTTACTTGATATTCTTATGATTTTTCTCTTAATGCATTGTTGGCTATTCATAGAAGTATACACTTCCAATGTAAGACTAGTTTTGTGGTCCAGGGCTACAATTTATGAAGCATTTGTTTTACTACTTTTAGTATATTAATATTTACCTTGGACATCTGATTCTTATTTTTTTATGCATTTCCTCATATTTAGGAGGTCCTGGTTTGGAGCCACCTTTCCGTCCAAGGGTTCCTATGAACAAAATGCCTACACGTCCCAACTACACTATGCCTAATATGCAGACCGCTGGCATGGGCAACATAATGGGAATGGAGAAGCAGTACCAGATGAACTATAAACCCATGCCCAACATGGCTCAGGGGCAGATGCTCCGTCATCAGCTACAGGTCAGACTGGTGAGTCTGATTTTACTGATCAAGACCCCAGACCAAAAGCACACACGGTTTCCTTGTTTAATGTGTCTTATTGTTTCATGTGATTTGTAGTTTTGCATTTGAATTAGTGGTGCTTGTCATGACAGTGATGCCACACACAAGTGAAACACACATTTTGAAATGAAATTATTTCACCAATAGACTCTGTTGTTAAGGGTGTACTCACAGTAGGCTATCCGAACCGTGCTCAGGCACGTTTGACCACCATTTCCCAGTTGGTTTGACAAGTGTAAGTGCTTCGAATCAGGCCCAGACAGTCCTGGCATAGAAGTGTATATATATATGTATATGTGTGTGTATATATATATATATATATATATATATGTGTGTGTGTGTGTGTGTGTGTGTGTGTGTGTGTGTGTGTGTGTGTGTGTGTATGTATATATATATATATATATATATATATATATATATATATATATATATATATATATATATATATATATATATGTATATGTGTGTATGTATATGTGTATATATATGTATGTATGTGTGTGTGTATATATATATATATATGTATGTGTGTGTGTGTATATATTTATATATATATATATATATATATATATATATATATATATATGTATATGTATGTGTGTATGTATATACATGTTTATATATATTTATATATATATATATATATATATATGTATGTGTATGTATATACGTTTATATATGTATATGTATATGTTTATATATATTTATATATAAATATATATATGTATGTATGTATGTATATATATATATGTATATATATGTATATATATATATATATATATATATATATATATATATATATATATATGTGTATATGTATATGTATGTGTATGTGTATGTGTACACATATATACATACACACATATACACATATTCGGCTTAGTCCCTTTATTAATCAGGGGTCGCCACAGTGGAATGAACCGCCAACTTATCCAGCATATGTTTTTCAAAGCGGATGTCCTTCTGGCTGAAACACCCAAACACTCTCATTCACATACATACACTACGGACAATTTAGATTACTCAATTCACCTATAATGCATGTCTTTGGACTTGTGGGGGAAACTGGAGCACCCGGAGGAAACCCACACGAACACGGGGAGAACATGCAAACTCCACACAGAAATGCAACTGACCCAGCTAAGGTTTAAACCAGCGACCTTCTTGCTGTAAGGCGACAGCGCTACCCACTGTGCCACCGGGCTGCCCAATCTATGGATTATGTTATGGAACTAATCAATGATCAGTTGATTAACCATTCTAATGTTTGCACCCCTACACCCAATGCTTAACATCATCCAGTAATCCCTGAACAACTACGAAGAATACCCTAACATCACCTTAGCAACTTCTCAATGCACTCTTCAACCACTTAGCAACCCAGAACATAAAACGCAAGCTTTCCATAGGCACCATCTAGCTATTGTTGTCTAGTGATTTGTGAGTGTTTTGGAGAAGGTTTGGATAACGATTTTCCAGAAATGAGAAGCACTTGTTTTGTCTGTTTGTCTGCCCATCTCTTCAGGGTCATAATCATTTAATTGGACAGCAGATTAGACAAGTGGCACCTAATCCACAATATTCATCAATGCAGCAAGCACAGGCAAGTATTTGTGCATTTCCAGCTGCATATCCAGTGTCTATCATTAATCATCTAGAAATAATAACAGACTTTCTCTTCTTTAGAACATACCCCAGGGCTACACCTCCTACGGCTCACACATGGGGATGCAACCGCACCCCTCTCAAACCCCTGGAATGGTTCCCAACTCGTATGGGAATCAGAGCTTTCAGACAGGACATCCTGCCACAAACCCGACTATGGTGGACTCAATAAGGCAGATGCAACAGAGACCTAGTGGCTACGTCCATCAGCAGGCTCCTGCAGCATATGGACACACAATCCAGAACACACAAAGGTAAGATAGACAATTCTTGACCTAGCACTTAGCGGCTAAAATAAATGAAAACCTGTAAAGGCCGAGACACACCAAGCAAACACTCGGCCGTTGGGCAGCATTAGGATGCCTGTCAGTGTCGGACTAGTTGGTTTGGTGTGTTCTGAACGTTAGGTTCATGTCAGTGAGAGTTTGCCCAATTTAGCATGTAGAATCACCGTTGGTGAAAGAGAGTGCTCTGATTGGATGTTCAACTGCAAGAGACAACTGCAGAGCACAAGAACAAAAACCGAAGTAATAAAACTAAGCAACGCAAGAAAAGTCGGCTGTAATTTTGTCACATTTATGTGGATTATCAACATGCAGTGTTGGTGGTCTTCTAGGAATGTGATTGAGAAACACTGATCTACTCCACCTCTTCATTAACTTCTCCATTATCTAAGCCTTGATCTCTAGATATGAAGTCATCTATTATAACATCACTTAGCGCTGAGCAGACTGAGGCAAGTGAGAACATTTAAGCGAGAAGCTATTTTAGACATTGTTCTGTTGTGCTGCAATCGCACAAAAAATAGGACCATATCTGCTGTAGTTTACACTACTAGCACTAAACTTGCATTGATATACCTTTATTCTACACATTCCATAGTTTATTTTGATAGGTGAGCTGTCTGGAATCTCAATAGACTGAAAGCTATGGTCATTTTTTGTGTATGTGCTTAAACATTTCTGTTAGATATGAAAGACACGGTTATATCAAATAAAGCTATTTTCTGCACTAAACAAGAGCATTTTTTAGAGATTATAGGCAATACCTTACAGATTAATAATTTAATTCCCAATTTTAATGACAAAAAAGACTTTCAATTCATGTTTATGTCTATAGCGCTTTTACAATGTAGATGTTTATCAGGAAGAATTTGTGAATATACGATACATTCTACCAACTTGCGTATCAGTGTATATACAGATGGTTCAAAATCAGACAGACGAGGATCTGCTGCAGCAGTGATTGTTTTAGAAGGAGTTTTCCTGGACAAAGCTCAAAATTCACAGCTGAAGCTTGTGCCCTGTTTTTAGCTCTGAAACAATTAGAAAATGAACAGCAACACCAGTTTTTAGTTTGCACAGATTCTATGTCCTGCTTACAAGCACTTGAATCTATGAAAACTGATCATCCTATGATTTTTAGCATAATAGAAAAAGTGGAAAATACTTTGATATTATTTTCTGCTGGATACCTGGTCATATGGGATACATTGGAAACGAGCATGCAGATAAAGCAGGCAAGGAAGCCTTACAGTTGGAAATAACAGAAAGTAAAATTCCTGTATCTGGTGTTAAACCTGTTTTAAATCTGTATATTAATGGGAAATGGCAAATGGAATGGGATGAATGTAGAACTAACAGATTGTATGAAGTGAATTCATGTGTAAATGAAAGACATTATTACCATTTTGAAAGTGTTCAGGTTGTCCATACGAGATGTAGAATCGGACACTCAAGGCTTACACATGCATATTTATTGAAAGGGGAAGAAAAACCCATTTGTGACTTGTGTAAGAATATTTTGACGATAAAACATATTTTAATAGAATGTGTATTTTTAAATGAAATTAGAGAACGTTTTTATTTGGGAAATATTTTAAGTGAAATGTTTAAAAAGGTGCCTTCTGGAGCAATTATGCAATATTTATCTTTAATCAAACTAAAAGATTGTATATGTCTCTTCAGTGTTGTTATTTGTTTGTTTTTTGTTGTTGTTGTTTACAATGTATGTTTGTTAAGAAACTGATATGATTAAATATAGCCAAAGCTGCTGATATGGCATGAAAACATAAATAAATAAACAATGTAGATTGTGTTAAAACAGCTTAACATAGAAGTTCCAGTAGACTGAAAACTGTTTCAGTCCAGTTTTCAGATTTGAAATTCAGTTTAGTTCAGTTTAGTTTGGTTTAGAAATCACTGCTGAATGTCCAAACACTGAAGAACAAATCCATCGATGCGCAGCTCCACAAGTCCCAAACCAAGCAAGCCAGTGGTGGATAACAAAACTTCACCGTTTGATGAAATTTAAGGAAAAAAAACTTTGATAGAAACCAGGCTTCATTAGGCACGACCATTTCTCCCTAGGCCAAACTTGTGCAGAGCTGCAGTCTAGACACCAAAGGTTGAAGAAGTTCAGTTTAGTTTAATTCAGTTTAGTCTGGTTTAGAAATCACTGCTGAATATCCAAACACTGAAGAGCAAATCCATCGATGCGCAGCTCCACAAGTCCCAAACCAAGCAAGCCAGTGGTGAATAACAAAACTTCATCGTTTGACGAAAGTTAAGGAAAAAAACCTCAATAGAAACAGGCTCCGTTGGGCATGACCATTTTTCCTTAGGCCAAACTTTTGCAGAGCTGCAGTCTAGACGCCAAAGGTTGGAGAATGCTGGACGCCCATGGTGGAGAATCTGCAGATGTGTGTAGGTCACTGGCTGGTGTTCAGGCTGGCCAACGGGATCAATGCGAAGACTCGTCTGTCACTGGGGTCTTTCAAGAATCAGTCTCATGCTCTCCACTCCTCCATGACCGCCACAGCATCTGCTCGGGATACGGCCTGGTCCAGGATTATGGATACCTCTAGAATTGCTCTGTGGTTGGCATCATCTCTTGACAGTTCTTGGATTACATCAATGGCGCTGCACAATATCTAGAGGCCTAGGGATGAGTATCCCCAGGTGGAAATAGAGAATTAAAACAATAATTAGCATAGCTGCTTTTCATAGTGTATTTAAACAAGATATATTAAATATCAATGCAAAAATGAAGTACTATAAAGAAAGATAGTAGTTATATAAACAAACATAGAAACAAACATGTAAAGCTTACATGTATTGCTAATAAAATGTCTGGTGCATTAAGACCGGAGGAGTTTGTCCTACAGGGGGTTGTCAAGCCCGCTCACCTGCATGGAACACACTCGTGCATCATACCATTATGTGATGCATTGTGTGTATGCTTTAATAAAAACTTAGGTCTTTAGTTTTGAATTGAAAGAGTGTGTCTGAGCCTCTGACATTATCATGAAGGCTATTCCTGAGTTTAGGAGCCATAAATGAGAAGACTCGACCTCCTTTAGTCGACTTTGCTATTCGGGTTACTACCAGAAGCCCTGAGTTTTGAGATCTTAAAAAATGAGTTGGATTGTAGCGAGACAGAAGGTTGGTTAGATAAACAGGAGCTAGATTATTTAAAGCTTAAGACATCTTAAGACAAAGACATTTTTGAGGTTTTCCCAGAATGCATGATTCGTGATGGTATCCTACATCATAAATGTGGTAATACTATATTGCATTTCCCTAATTTGAAGGAGTATGAGACAGATCTAACATTCATTATCTTTCTCAGGTTTCCGCATCAATCCATGCAGCAGACACCCATGATGCACGGCTTGGCTCAAAGTCACTTAGGAGTGCAGGGCATCCACCCAAACATGAGGCCCAATCAGATGATGGAGCAGCAGCAACAACAACAACAACAACAACAACAGCAGCAGCAACAACAACAACAACAACAACAGGTCCACCAGCAGCAGCAGCAGCACATCCGACAGAATTCAGTTTTTAGAGTAAGTGCACATACCCAACATCAATCGCACTGCATTGTGAAATACAGTATTCCATCTGGTTTGTTCACATTAAGTATGAGATATTAAAAACCTTGTCTGATGCCAAAATTTTCAAAGCAAAGTTTCCAGAAATGTTGATCAATACTTTCAAACTACTATGGGTCTCTGCTAATTACATTATAGGTTGTTTGCAATCACATGGTTCTGGTGACGCGCGAAATTTTAGATGGAGGACAGGAAGTAAAAAAGTGAATGGGAGATATGGGAGAAAGTCCGTATTTTTGCGATTTATACCATAGTTTAAAGGAGATATGAATAGAAAATAACCACATATGTTGGGCATGATCCTTATATCACGGAGAGGTCCGAGTTTTCTACTGAACTAAAAATAGTTGCCTCTAATCAAGGCGGTAGATACAGTATAGGCTATTACAATACATGAAAAAAATATTAAAGTAAATACTAAAGTGTTTGGAAGCATATAGATAATTACTTGAATTAAACTGTCGTAGTAATTATGTTGTTGATGTGGTACAACACAAGTGCAGTAATAAACAAATGATTCAATAGGCTTCAGTCTTCGACGGTATAGTTATACACCATCACAATGCAGCACAGTTTACACTAAAGTTACAGTATTTATTACAGTTACTAAACTACTGTATTCTGTAGCATTCATTAACAAATGACTTTTTATTCCAGTTTGCAACATCCCTTAAAAATCTTTTGTTCAACAGAAGAAACATTTTCATTTTGGGTTGATCTTTCCTTCCAATTAAATCACACTACTGTCTTTCTGGTGACTACCCATTTTTTTCCATTTTAATGATTGATTTAATGAATACGTTTGTCTACACAGCCGCAGCAGCAACAGCAGGTTCAGCAGCAAGTGCAACAGCAGGTCCAGCAACAGCAGGTCCAACAGCAGCAGGTCCAGCAACAGGTTCAGCCTCAGCAAGTTCAACAGCAGCAGGTTCAGCAGCAGCAGCAGCAGCAGGTGTCTGCAGCTCAGCCTCCTGCTCAGGCCCTGGGCATGCAGGCTCTGCCCCCGCAACAGCCCATGGTGAGACTGCAAACCTTCACCATCATCTGCCTTTTGAAAATGCACCATATGCTCACTGAAACCCAAAGGGGTGGGAAAGTTGATGAGAAATGAGAAATCTGCAGCCTCTTGTAGCCTACTGGTTTACTTGGTTTTTATCATGATTTATGTTTTCTCGTTAGTTCCAGCGGCAAGGCATGCAGCAAACCCAGCAGCAGCAGCAGACCGCAGCACTGGTCAGACAACTCCAGCAGCAGCTCTCCAGTATGTACTCCAATGACCATGACATGCAGTGCTACGCTCATCTTTGTTTAATACACACTGCTGCTTTTTAACAACCATGACATGCAGTGCTGTACTCCTCTTTGGTTAATACAAACTGCAGCTTTTTTTTTTTTTTTTTTTTTTTTACATTTCTTAAGTTTATAAAAGGATCTTGTCATCCATAGTATGTGATATTTGCATAGAAGTCATTTCATTGCTCTAGCATATTTAGAATGGCATTCATAAATCATAATTTGAGCATTAAAATATTATGTACACATATTTGACAAGAAAAACTTAAATAAATAAGAGGATTTTTTACCTGATGGGTAGGCCCACACGGAATCTGTGCGCGCAGAATTCTGCAGATTTTTGACCCATCATTGATTCGGTTTATTTACTTGTGTAAATGTGTGTACATTTTATATTTATTCAGTTTTTAAATTAATTTCAGTATAATTATTGCCTAATATGAAAATGTTCATATGATTTATTTACAATACAGTAATATTTTCTGTCTTTTAGTAGAGATATTATATGAGAGACTTGCTTTGTTTACCAAATAAAGTGAATCTAATTGGATTTGCATTGTAAACATTACATACAAGTTAAAAAGGTATTACTTTTTGGTTCATATATTAAGGTTTTAGTTATGATACTCCCAAAATCATTCCGCATAAATCTGCAGATTTTTACCAAAATTCTGTGCAGAAATAACAAAAAATGTCTGCAGCTTCTATCTGGCCCTACTGATGGGCCAAAAAATAGCAATAATAATATTGTGCATTAGAGCTGAGAAATCAGATTTTTGAAATGCACTTTTATTTTGTGTTTTATTCTGAGTTTTAACAGTAGATGGCAGTCTAGGCTAGTTTTCAACTGTTTACACACACACACACTCTTAAAGAAGAGCATTGCTACTTGATAAAGGTCATGTAAGTTGTATTTAGTCATGATTAATGTAGACAGCTTCAATATGAACACTTTTGTAATTCAACAAACCTTTTATATCTTCATAAAAGATTATTTTAGCTTCAAGTGGTATTTAGAAAGAATTGGATGTAAACGGATTGCAGCTATTTGTATACGTTCCTGGAGCACCACCAACTCTGCATATTTTCCATAGCTGCGTCCCAAATGGCACACTACGCACTACGTTTTTACACACTCAACAGCATAGTAAATGTATGTAGTGTCGTCCCAATTGGAACATTGAGTGGTCAAAAGACCCACCCTTACTGACAAAGGTCCGGAATGTGTCCCATACATCAGCTTATCTATTGTGAAAATAACCCACCACTTCAGCTAATCAGTTTTGTCCAGTGCAAACAATTATTTTTCAGACATTTGTGCAAGAAAACATACAATCTGTCAAAAGTTGTCATCTTTCAATACTGACCTATTGTATGCTTGTTAAATGGAGAAAACAGTTTGCAAGCAACTTTTATTCTAAATCTTGGACCTTATACATGAAACAAAAAATGAGCAATAAAAAGGTGTGAAGCACCAAAGGCGGCCCATATTATAGTTCATTTTAATACTAATCAGGCTATTGTTATCTATGATTTTTCAGAACAGAGAAAAATCATGAAGCACTACATTATTATTGTTTATTTATTTTTTTTTTCATTCAAATGACCAAATTCTAACTGAGGAAAGTTTAATTTGCTGGTCAGATTGCTATTTTCCTGATAAATGAAAATAAGCTACAGTTTTTAATTAAAAACATTTAATGAATCCTATTTTTTACTTAATGATAAATCATGTAATAAATTAGTATTTTAAAGTATGTTTTTTTTTTCAAAACCTTTAAGGAAATGTTTTGGTACATCTAAAAGTGTGGTTCAGATGACCATCCGACAAGCTATTTAAACAAAAAAGTGCTTAAAATGTCATTAAAATGCAGTATTTAAACCTCAAAATTAAATAGAAAATGACACGAATCAACTGAAAAAGGTCAATTTTTGGTAGAAAAAAAAAGAACCACCCCTTTCACCAGGCAGGCTACGGGCCTGTTGTATACATAGCATACACTGTAAACTAATACTACTTTAAGCTTTAAAAGATGTCAGATTTGTTTTTACATCATGAAAGTTTTCATCCTTTGTGCTATTCTTATCAACACAGTCATCGCAAAAATAGTGATCAATTTTTTCACTTTTCTTCTTCCCCTAGGTACACAACCTGCACAGAACAACAGCTCCTATTACTGAGTGTTTGAATGCATTTCATCAATGGTAAAGAATAGTTTTGTTTTGTTTTTGTCTGTGTAGCAGAAAATCTGCTCATGTGGACCTTTCTGAGAGAAGAGGAACTCTGCGCCCTGTAACTAAAGTAGAGTCAAACTATGTTTTTCAGACATGTCTCTGAAAATCATACTGGCGTTGTTCTGTGAAAACACTGAGGTGAAGAATGGAAGAGTTTATGTAAAAAGAAGTACAGGAAATTATAAGAATATTGCAACTTTTTTATTATTTCAATTTGTACAATTTTTCAGTTTGGTGTATTTCTCATTAAAAAAAATCATGTCAAGTTTTTAAGAGTTGTTGAACTATTATAGTGTGACGTTACATCATTGTTTGCTTGCATTTCTTGGATCACTTCCACCCATAGTACCCCAACAGCATCGTTTACCACTTATATTTTATTACTATCATAAATAATAACTCAAGTGTATTAAGATTTTGACTTGGGTTGTGTTCCCATTTTGGTAGTCTTCCCTTTCATTTGGCTCCTCTCAAGCCGACTAAACAGCACTCCCAAGTCCGGACCCAGCGCTCTTCCTTCTAAAGCACACTCTCTTCCTTGAAATTTCATCAGGAAGTTTAGAGAATTCCAGCTTCTCTCCTCAGGTGTGACTCCCAACCTAGATAAAATTTTGTCTGCAAGATCGGGCACCACAGGTTGCAGGAGAATCCCATAAATCCTAAGGCACTCCAAGGATACGTGAAGGATAGTGTCAAGCCACTGCTGCTCTTTGGGATTTTTCCGGTCAAGCCTCCACGGTGCATGTCTTTGAACAAACCCATTAGTCAGCCGCACGCAGGCACTAATGGCCTCCAGAGCTTTATACACGTGCAGATTCTCAAAGTGCTGCTCTATTAAGCCTGGAAGTGCAGATACAGCCTCTATCATTCTGTAGTCTTCTGACACCGCTTTTCCACCGAGCCCTTCAGCTGGAAAACAGCTGTTGGAGAACCAAGGATAAACCTGTGTGGGGTTGAGCGAGGGCGCAGCGCACCGGTTTAAAAGCCCACCGAGAGCATCCGCCAACTCGCTGTTGCACATCTTCATGACTTTATCGTCATAATAGTCACAATCTGAATCAGGAACTCCTTGTCTTAGTAGGAAGTAGCGCAGACCGTTTACAGTGAACTTCTCAATGGATTCCAGAGGGTTGATTACGTTTCCAACACTCTTGGACATTTTCTTTCCTTCCACCGTCCAGTGAGAGTGCACATAAATCTTCTGTGGAAGAGCTAATCCAGCAGCCAATAGAAACGCCGGCCAGTATATTGCATGAAACTTCAGAATATCCTTACCAACAACATGATGGACAACTGACCACCATTTGGAGTGATTCTGTGGGTAGCCAACAACCGTCAAGTAGTTCACCAGAGCGTCCAACCACACGTAGATCGTTTGTTCAGGATCTCCAGGGACTGGAATGCCCCACTGGAGGCGGCTTTTCTGCCGGGATACTGACAGATCTGGGATGTCGTCGTCTTCCAGCCACTGAAGAACCAGGTGGTGGAACTTCACAGGCTCGATGGTGTTTGGGTTTGATCTGAGCCAGTGAAGCAATTGAGTGCGAAAATCTGAAAGACGGAACATGTAGTTGTCCTCATTCATCCACTCCACCTGCCAATGAGGACAGAGGAATTGATTTATGCTGCTTTGAAGAACTTGAATTAGGATTTCAGATTGGACTTGCATGTTAAAACTTGTAATAGGCTGTTTATTGAAAACACAAGAAAACTTATAGGCCAACTATATCACAGGTTTTCTGTGTTTTAGCCTTTGTTTACAACTGGTATTATGATCCATCAAATCTTTTGTCAACTTCAGCACACCTACAGACACTTTCTTCAGGAAAGTGGTAGAATGTAGGTTGTTTTTCTGTTTTTCTTATATTGTGAAAAGAATTGTAAACGAAAAGCAGAATTTTGAGGTTTTACTCTGTAAAGGCTGTTTTATACTCTACGTGTTCGCTTGAGTTCTCATGGCGAATGTGACATCATCGCGGTGTTTGCAGAGGTTCGCTTTGGGTGCAAGCAACATGCTTTCTGCTTGCGGAGCACAGAAAATTTAAGACTCGAGTGAACAGTTCACCCGGCGCCATGTTTCATTTAGGTTGAATATGAATCACTTTGAAGAGATTTTGGTACGCCTGTACAGACATCTTTATGATCCATACATGCGTGATCATAGGCATAACCAGATGACCAATAATTCTTGGCTAGAAATTGCAAAAAGTTTAGAAGAACTTGAGGGATAAGTTTGTTAAAGTCAAAGACAGATGGCATGGCAAAAGTGGAAACCCAGGTGGTTTAATACACAATTACAGAATGTTTTTCCCTCATTCATGTGTATATTACAATTCTGAATTTAAAACAATTTAATAGCTACAAAACTAAAATGAATTAAATTATTAATTTTATAACTGGACAAGAATATTTGAACCTAAAGGTTTACAATAGACTGATGGCCTGTTTTTCTAGGCTTCATTGGTGATGAAGGTCAGGAATGTTGGACCATTATTGCCTTTTTAGCACACAAGTAGAGGACTGAAACTAGTCAGACAGTGATGTGTGAATTGTGGAGTGGGCTAAATCTAAAAAACATTAGTATTATTTAGTAAATTCTAAATATTCTTGCCCACAATAAAAATATATTTGTAGATCAACCCATGTTCTGTTGTCATTGATATTTTAATATACTGTAATAGGTAGAAATGTCCGAGAAATAAACAGAAGCAAGTGATGCATCAAAGTTTGATTTAAAATTATTCGTTTTTAAATCGTGAACGATATTAATGATATGACATAGTTCCAGAAACTTTCTCTTTTTGCAGTCTAATAAATGGATGGTTCACCCAAAAAATGTCATATCTGCCATTTACTCACTTCACACGTGACTCAAAACATATTTGAGTTTATTACTTCTGTTCAACACAAAAGAAGATATTTTGGAAAATGATGGTAGCTGCCATCCACTGACTTCCATAGTCAATTTTGTTCAGCAAATCTGCTTCAAAAGTGTATGGGTGTTTCCCAGTGATGGGTTGCAGCTGGAAGGGCATCTGCTGCGTAAAACATGCTGGATAATTTGGCGGTTCATTCCGCTGTGGTGACCCCTGATTAATAAAGGGCCCAAAAGAAAATGAATGAATGAAATCTGCTTAAAAATATCATCTTGTGTGTTCAAAAGAAGAAATAAACAGTTTAAAACCACATGGACAATAAATGTTTTCATTTTTGGGTGAACAATCCCTGTAGTCACAATTATATTATTTAAAAATTACATACTTTAGCTTAAAATTGTACAACTAATTATTTCAAAATTAGATTTCAGATTGACCCCAAATTCTCTATTCGGTATCAGATAATCATAGGCCCTTATTAAAGAGGACGAATGCTACCTTGTGCCCGCTCTCGGTGGACACTTTGATCCGTCTCCCCTCTGAGTCTGTGCTGTCAGTGACTTGAGTTTCTGTGAGGAAACTTTCATCTGGAGTTGAGTACCAGCCTTCATATGTGCCCTTGTAGATGTAGCCTTTGCTTTGGAGAATCATCCAGAAGTGCTCAACTGTCTGTCTGTGTCTTTTCTCTGTTGTCCGGATGTAGTCGGTGTATGAGATGCCACATCTCTGGAAAACATGCTTAAAACTTTCAGAGACCTCCGTGCAGAAGTTTAGAGGATCTTTACCAGCACTGCCAGCAGCCTGTTGGATTTTAAGACCATGTTCATCTGTACCTGAAGAACACATACAGTACAGTGGAATTTTAAAAAGTCTATTCCAGACACTGAAAGTCAGGGAGTTTTTATGTATATATTTTTGTCTAAGTCATGAAATATTAGGGATTTTTGTTTGTTGTTTAATTTAAGCTTCCATTAATCAAAGTTAATATTTGCATTTTTTTATCCAGATGTTTCGCGCTTTTTGTTAAGGCTATTTTTAAGACCCTTTTTATTCCTTTGATGCTAATTTTAAAGGGGTGGTCCACTAGGATATCATATTTTAAACTTTGGTTGATGTGTAATGTAGCTGTGTGAACATAAACAACAACATTTCTGAATGTAATAATCTCAAAGTTAAATGCAAAGGGAGACATTGGCTTTTACAGAATTAGCTTAGCAAAGCCTACAGCAAACGAAGTTTGGGGACTACAAAAAAATCATCTGGGTTAATGATGTCATAAACCCTTCAGGTTACGGGCATACACCCTGCACAGTGAAGGGGTGTGGCCTATTATGCTGTAATGCTATAGCAGAGATGCTTTCTGGTGACATGGAGCCGATCCGTGAATCACAGCATCACACACAAAAGAAGATATTTTGAAGAAAGCTAAAAACCATTGACTTCCATAGTACCTGTTTTTCCAACTATTGAAGTAAGGCTGTGCGATTAATCGAAATCGAATTACAATCGCGATTTGAAACTTTAGCTAATCACAAGGGGCTGCGATATGAAATATATTTGTATTATTTAATTTCCCCTGCCCAGAGCAAATGTGTGACTGTGTCTGTGTGTAACAGTCTTACTAGCCAATTGAGGGAGCACAATTGAGTGAGTCTTGCTAAAACGTCAACTGAAAGTATTGCCAGAGACACTCAATCTCATAGTAAGTAACAGCAAAGTACAATTTCAGCGTTGTCTCAGCCATGTCAGTTTGCTGAATGTTCTGTACTTTTATAGATTATTTTTTGTTTGTTTTTATAATAAGCTACGCTATCTCCCTAATTTAAGGTCAACTTGTTTACAGAAAGGTAAGGTTATTTTATAACCTTATTTTATAACCATTTAGTGTTTCATTTCTGAATATTTAAAAAGAAATTTGAATAAATGTTTAAGTTACTGTCTTTTCAGTTCCATTTTTAACTAACACTCATTGCATTTTAGCAGTAAGAAGCTACGATACAGATTATTGAGCTGAAATTTGACTGCAAAATTAAATCGCAAATCAAATCAAAATTGTCAAAAAACAAAAAATTTATTAATTAAAAAAAAAAATTATCACAATTAGCTATTTTCCCCAAATCACACAGCCCTATATTGAAGTCAATATTTACAGGTTTTTAGCTTTCTTCAAAATATCTTTTGTGTTCAACAGAAGAAACCAATAAAGGGTTGAAACAAGTGTGAGTGACAATTTAATTTTTTGGGGTGAACTGTCCATTTAAGTAACTAGACTACCTGTTAACTAAAGTTAGCTGTCCATGGTAATATACATTTTTTAATTCTTAAGCTTCAAAATGACCACTTTAAAAAAAAAAACTGCTAAAAAGTAGACAACGGAAAAGTTCATGTTTATAAAGCTACTACTGAACTATCAAATATGGTAGAGCACTGATACTCCACCACGTTCCTGGAGGACCACCAACACTGCATGTTTTGAACGTCTCCTTTGTCTGTCACACCTATTACAGGCCTTTCAGTCTCTGCTAATGAGCTGATGATCTGAATCAGGTGTGTTTGGTTAAGGAGACAACGGAAATGTGCAGAGCTGGTGGTCCTCCAGGAACATGGTTGAGAAACACTGTGGTAGAGAAAGCATTTCACAGCCACACGAACAATAAGTACTTAAGATTGTTTTAAAAATCTGAGGTAAACTGACAACTTTTGTTCTCACATTGGCTATTAAAGTCATAAAAAAATAAATTTAAGCTAAAAGCATTTTAATACTGTATTTATTTTAACCATTAATAAATAACCACAACAATAACTTCAACATAAAAAACAATAACATAAAAGTTTTATGTTCATGAAATGTTGTGGAAATTATTCTTTTAGTCAAAGAAAGTCAGAGAATTTGATGTTTGGTTTAAAGTTGGATCCCTATATCACTATGTTTCAGAAATATGACGTAGAAGACATACCTGTAGCAAACCTGGAGTTGTATCCCTGCAAGAGCTTGTATCTGTGCAGACAGTCAGCAGTGACAGCAGAATACACATGACCAATGTGAGGAGGCGCATTGACGTAGAAGATGGGAGTTGTGATGTAATATGCTTTCGGGCTCTGAGAACGCTCTCTGCAGAAATGAGCGATACTGTAAACATGTGGAAGTCTTCTGTGCTGGACATGTCTGCATAATCTGTGGATTATTAACTTGGTGCTGGCGATAAAACAGCACGGAGAACTCATCATTAGACGGATGCTGCGAGAAGCGTGACAGGGAACATCCGGGTCACAGCTGTCATAGAAGTGAGCAAGATTTCAAAGGAAAAGTCCAGCTTATGTTGCAGTAAAGTTTGGAGTAAAGACAACATTTATTACAGATGCTTATAAACGTTTTTCCATATTTTTTTTTCGCCCGTAATCACTAAAATCAAATCAACAGGAACTTCAACCACCAATAATTTGAGTTTACATAATATTACTGAGCAAAACTGAGAACTGCGTAGACTTTATTTTACTGAAAAGGTCAATTTTAGTGAAATGTATGGAGGTTTGTTACTACTATGGAAGAGAAAACACCACAGGATAATAATAATCATCACGCAATTTCTCACATTTTAGACTTCTCTTCTCAGATTTCATATATTTTTTATAAATTACTCTAATCTTTATCATACTTTGATTGAAAGGTTCATAGAGTTATCAGCTGGTGAGCTTGTGAGTTAAATCAGGTGTGTTAAATTATCCAATATCCAAGATGTGCCATCCTTGGGGGCCAGAATTGAGAACTGGACCCTCATAAAGTGGTATCAGCATACCTTATACTTCATCTTAAGGTTTATATAGATTTGTTTAAATGGACCTTTGGATATTTAGTATGTATCAGTTGTCATGCTTTAGTTTAACGACATTGTTAATGTTAAAATGTAGTTTAGTTTATTTTCTCTGTTAGTTTAATTTTTGTATGAATGTAATATAATCACTTCATGCACACTTGTATATGTAATTTGTGGAAACCCATGTATTTTGCCAAAACGTGCATAAATAATGATATTATGGCACGTTTAGCTCAAAATTATAACCAACTAATTTATGAATGTAAAATTATGAATGTAAACGTTATACTGATGACATAAAAGGTTGAAATGACTTTAGTCACAGTTTTGATGTTAAAAACTCTCAATGAAATCTTATAAAGCTGAGTCAAATTTGACAAAGTCAAAACTGCGATTTACTAAATAAAATTTAATCTAAATAAAATAAGATAGAAAGTTGAAACTGACCATTCCAGGACCAGTTAATACACCTATTGGAGAAATTTGTTTTCCTATAAAGAAAAATAAAAACTATAAAATAAGAGCTCTGTTCCTCGAAAATTCTGTCTCTACCCCTCCTGCTATCTCACATTGGAGATTTTAGATCATTTAAACTGGAAAATATATGGTCCACACAGCAAAAGTATTTCATTTACCCGTCAAAACCATTTACCGTCAAAAACCTCTTAAAGAAAAGATTTGGATCAGATTTTGATACAAATTGCTCATTTTGTCAGAATAACGCTGAAACTCTTCCTCACTTATTCTGGTCATGCAGTCATGTGTTTCAATTTTGACAAAATGTAATTTATTTATCTCAAATATTACTTCGCAGAATTTTTCTCCAAAAGTAATTATTATTTGTTTTTTTTAATACAAATGTAACATCTGCTTTATAATAAACCATATTGTTTTTTTAATGCAGATTTTTTTATTCATAAATGTAAATTTTCTAATTGCAAGCCAGCATTTATAGCATTTATCCAAGAGATTAAAAATTACTTACAATTCCAGATTCACTTAACAAGAAAACTCTCAAAACAACAAACAATTCGCATGACCTTTATAATCTCTTTATAATCTATTAAATCTCTAAATTGCTGTTATCATATTATTTTGCTCTCTTTACTCTCAATTTCTTTATCATAACTATCCTCAGATCGGATAACCTATTCATTTATTCATTTTCTATTCGGCTTAGTCCATTTATTAATCAGGCGTCGCCACAGCGGAATGAACCGCCAACTTATCCAGCATATGTTTTACGCAGCGGATGCCCTTCCAGCTGCAACCCGTCACTGGGAAACATCCACACACACTCACTCACACTCATACTCTATGGACAATTTAGCTTACCCAATTTACCTATAGCGCATGTGTTTGGACTGTGGGGGAAACTCTGGAGAAATGGAAACCTACGAACACAGGGAGAACATGCAAACTACCATGCGACCGAACTACCAACGAACTAAATTTCTAAACTGTGACAAGTTCTATACATCTATCTTGACTGTGTAATTATTTATCCATCTGTCATTCATATAAACTCGAAGGGCTTTTAATATTACTTTTATATTGGACCTTTAAGCTCCGCCTTGAACCGGAAATGTTCCTGTTTTCTCCTGAGCGGCGTTTATCATCCGCAGCCTCATTCCTCCATGAAGTTACAGTAGAATAATGAATTAAAACTGTCGTATTTACTCTTCGCATTTTACAGATTGACCACCTAGTCCACATTTGACTTCGGGCTTATAGTACTTGAGTAATCCTGCCATTGTTAAGATGTCGGTGGTGGGTTTTGACGTGGGTTTTCTCAACTGCTATGTTGCGGTAGCTCGAGCCGGAGGAATCGAGACTGTGGCCAATGAATACAGCGACCGATGCACACCGTGAGTCTTCAGCATCTGCACTTCTATAGCACAAACACACACGATAATAAACAGGTCAACTTTTAGCTGAGTCGTGCAACTGCGGAAAGCCGCTGTTTATAACGGGCTTTCTTTGTGACACACGCTGATCTGACAGTGTGTTCAGACCGCTCAGGAGCCTCCCTGTACCACACAATACCATAGTCATACGTGATTGGCGATTTGAAAATACCGTGGTACTTGGTACTTAAAAAAACATAGTGATATGATTATTATAGAACTGTTCTTAACCATGATACTTTATTGTTTAAACATTTAAATAGTTAACAAACCTATACTGTGTCAATAGTAGCCTACATTATTCATTTGTTTTCCTTATCTTGTTTAGACTTATTAAATTGTATCATTTAATGTGAAATCATTTTATTTAGTATTAATTTTTCCTTTTAATTATTTAGTAAATGGTTAATATATGAGATAATATGTGATATCTTTATATCCTATTTAATTACATCCAACAATAAATGTGATAATTTTTTTATTATATATTTTTTTGTAGGTTACTGTGTGTCCTGAGAAAAAAAAAAGTAATGAATATCATTGATATTGACAATGATTTTTAAAATACAGCCACTAAAATATCATCCCATGTACTAGTTTATACACCAAAAGGTCTTGTCAGGCGTATTTAGCACAAAAATCTTTAGATGTGGTTGTCATTTTATATATATATATATATATATATGTTCTAACTTGCAACAAATGTTAGTGAGAGCGGATCATGATTCGGAACGTTCTGATAATCCTTTCTCAGTCTGTGAAGGTAATTATAGATGTGGTCAATGTACACAGTGTAACTTAACATCTTAATGTCAGTTTTTTAGTCATCCCCATTCAGGTAAGCAATTGAAGTTTAAAGGTGTGATTTCTTGCAATACAAAAAAAAAATGTGATCTATATGATTAAATGTCCTTGTGGTTTAGCTTATATTGGTAAAGCAAAACAGTGTTTAAAACCAAAATTGCTGAACACAGATGTAACATACGATTAAATGATCAATGAAATCTTTTTTGTAATTGTATTTATCTATCTCATAATGTCATAAATATTCTTTGCCAATGCCCTTCAAACCACTAGATAAGGGGTGCCAAAACTTTTTTGTATGATGGGCCAAAAACCAAACATCATTGCAAGCTGTGGGCCGAAGATAAATACAGCAAACTATATTATATTAAAGTTGCCATTAGGGAGGCTCCGATCAGGATTTTTAGAGCCGATATCAAGTACCGATTCTCCTGCTTCAAGCTTTCCATAACTTTGCCATTGCATAAAGCACGTTTTCCCTCTAGGTATATTACCTAAGTGGAGACCTCTCCTTTCCTATGAGAATAAATAAAGGATGTTGCATATAATCCCTTAAACACATCTCTTATAACCATTTAGTGTGGACACGTCATGGTCAAAAACAGCTTTACAGAAAATAATAGATAAGACAGATAAAACAATTTGGTTAGAAAAATCACTAACAGTGCAATTTGGAAACATCGCAAATGATCGAAGAAGAATTCAACATGTACATATTTGATGTATAAGAGGTTAAAATGGATCTTCCTCTGCTTGTAAATTTGTAAACAAACACTTCCGATCAATTTATGCGATTGGCCAGATTAGCAAGTTCTGATCGAGTCATAAAATGTGATTATCGGCAGGTACCGTTCTCCAGCCGATCGGTCAGAGCATCCTTACTTGCCATGGGTAATTTCCTAATTCATTTTAAAATATTTCAAAATAAATAGAAAACATTACTTTAAATCATATTAACTAATGCAGCTTTACTTTTTAAATTACACCTTAATGAAATAAAAAACATAAACAATCACATTTATAACACAGTGGAGTTCAACGCTGGACTTAATAGTCAAGCAGAATCTGACTGTCACTTGATTTGCTTATCAAAGTCTTTGCATTTTCAGGTGACAGTATGTACATTTACACAATTAAGTAATTACATTTACAAGATTAATTTACACCATTTAAATGAAACATTTAATTTCAGTCCACTTTTAATAATAAAACAAACAAGCAAACAAACAAAAGGTTACATTAAATTTGAATTGACAATCTGGAAACCCTCCCCATCATTCTTTCTCTTCTCAGATGGGATGGCGATGGGATGGGATTTGGCCCGCGGGCCCTAGTTTGGGCAACTCTGCTCTAGATTGTACCCATTTGTCAGCAAGATGTTTAGAATTGTTTAAAATATATATATCAAATAAAAGTTTCACGCTGATTTTGACAACATGTTTTCTCAATATTATCCCAATATATTTGAAACAATAAATTAGACACTTTACTTGCTTATAAGTTATACATACACATATAAAATCACTTTTGTACGTCTAATTTGATCCCGACAACTAAATGGGCATTTGACACAAATATAATATAAAGAATGCCATAATGTCATTTGTCTTAACGTTTGATCCACTGTTTGTCATTTCAGAGCATGTGTGTCTTTTGGACCACGAAATCGGTCTATTGGAGCTGCAGCGAAAAGCCAGGTATCATCTATGTTCTCCATAGCTTGCAGTTTACTTTGCATCCCTTAAATCCACCTTCAACCATTTATAATATTTGTAATCATGCATCTTTTTTTAATGTGTCTGAACTGAAACACAGATGGTCACCAACTGCAAAAACACTGTCCACGGATTCAAGCGTTTCCATGGTCGGGCTTTCTCAGATCCATTCGTCCAGAACTTGAAGCCTAGTCTGGTTTATGATCTGGCACAGATGCCATCGGGGACAACGGGCTTAAAGGTGAGTGTCTGAAAAAAGAAATGTGATCAAGAAAACTGAGTTCTAGTTTCTACATGCAATCGCCACATGCTGATGACTGATCACATCGTGCCAGCATTGTTCAGAGGTCTAGTTTGGCAGTGAATCCTTCTTCTAAAGCCAAGCACACAGTTCTGTTGTGCAGCAAATGTGAGAGTGTTTGGGAGCTGTTTCTTTTTTTTAAGCAGTCTATGATCTTGCATGTTGTTGTAGGTGATGTACATGGAGGAGGAGAAGGTGTTCAGCATTGAACAGGTCACTGCGATGCTCCTCACCAAACTCAAGGAGACTGCTGAGAGCGCCCTCAAGAAGCCTGTGGCTGACTGTGTAATCTCTGTGAGTCAAAAAAAAAAGATTGAAGCCCTTTTAAACAATGTGTAATATTATAAGTTTATGGACCCTTTTCACAAGACGGTTATGATGCGTTTAACGATCATCAGCATGTTAAATCCTTGAAAGTTTTTAATATATTGTTTGTTTGTTTGTTTTTTAAGTATCAACATTTATATGTATTTATGAATGTATTATGACGAATGTATTATTAATGTTGTTCTCTCCGCTGGTTGCTGTTATCAGTCAGACACTATTTTTTTCTTTTTGAAAGTCTTGGTAATGCCATTGTCAAGTTTTTCTTTTATTATTTCAGCAAGTAGGATTGTAAATAATAATTTGTTATGCTTTATATTTTATAAGTTTACCCAACTTTAACGACTTCGGCTACTGAGAAACTCAGAACATGAAAAGGGTCCATTAGGCTGCATTTACACTGCGTAGACTCTTCAAGAGACCCAATTCTGAATATTTTATTGTTTTTTTCTCTCATGTGGCACAGATCAAATGTATGTGTAAGCAGGAAAAAAATCACAAGGTTTCAGATTTACTCAGATCAGATTAGAACTGCACAACATTAGAATCTTGAATCTGTATGTAAAAAGAATTCATCATTTTATACTGATTGGGATGATTTCGTAGGACAGTTAATCTGCATAAAATATAATAAACATATGCATGCATGAATAAATAAAATAGCAGAAACACAAATGAAATGAGTCTAACTGTATTCAAGTACACAAATTGAGTAATCATATGAAAATAAATAAAATTATACAATTAATCTTTGTTCAAACTTCAAATGTTATCATTTCTGATGCGCTAATATTTTCACTTCAGTTTACTTCAAATCTTAAACTTAAAATCGAAGCAAATGGAAACACGTTCACTCTATTAAGTTTGCAATGACTCCACAACATTCTGAACTGTTGTTCCTGGTGAGCTAGAATCCCACTAAAATTAGGGGGTGAATAATCTAAAACTGATCTGACATTGCAGATCCTACGACGTGACTATTGAGAATTTGCACGTTGCGTTATCGAGGCTGAAATCCCATTCCGGCCTCCTTCATATGTGGAAAATTATCAGATTTGAATCTGATATGTTTCTTCATTTCTGCAATGTAAGCAGGTAGATTGGATTTTCACCTGTAAAATTGAGTCATGCATCATTAAAAACTGGACTTGGACATGACATTTAAATGCTTACTGGTAAAAAAAAAAGCCTAAATTAAAAGAAAAAGGTCGAATGATCACTTTTCTGTCATAAACTATTAAAGTCACTTATAAAAGATGATGTAAGCAAGTCGTCGAACAAATACAAATCAGATAGAGTCACAAAATTGGAATTAACCATCAAGATCTGCAGTGTAAAATAATGCAGCCTTAGTCATATCATGCGTTTTTGTGAGGGAAAATATTAGTAGGTCGCATTTTAAAAAAATTCAAATGACATTATTCAAATATAATGTGATATAGTCTAAGTAAAATGATTGCAAACATGCATTGTAGTAACAAATTCTTGAAATTTAACAGTATTCAGAACATGAAAATAACCTAAGAATTAAGTATAAAATAAATATAGTGTAATTCACTGTAAAGAAAACTCATTATAAATGGCAAGCCTAATTTCATACATTTAAAGTGATACCGAACTAGCCATTAAAAAATTTGCAATTCCAAATATCAAGTCACATTCATCAAAAATCTAAATGTATGCACATTTTATACATTTAGCTTGGATGTATAAAACATTTAGGATAAAAAGCATTGCATATTTCAAATGAAAAAGTGACATATACTCCAGAAAAGATAAATAACTGGCCAGAGAAATCTTTGAATGCATCATACCTTTAATACGGTGATATTACATTTTTCTGCTGTATTTATGTAATTTTTTGCTTCTATTTAAATTTAATTAGATTTTAGTTAAATATATTACTTGTTGTTGAATAATGAAAGGTGTGACATGAAAGGTTACTGCACTGAAAGGAAAACACCAGGGGAACCACTGGAATATTCATATGTTGTTGATGTCAAAAAAACAACTTTGCAGATTCATGCAGGACAGATATTGCGAAGTAAATCTGGAATACAAATTTATCTAACCTCCTACAAATAAACTAGCTATATTTTAAAGATCAGCAGAAAAATGCTGTTATACTCCATATATAGTAATTGGCAGATTACGGAACAAATGCCCTGCTTTCATCAAGGATTAACATGTTTTTGGGGATCAGTAGCCAGCCAGGATGCATTACTGTTACGCCATTTACAAGTGTGAATGGTAACTATGATTCTAGTGATAATCCATGCATTTTGGTGCAACCCATTGATTTCCCATAACATGTCGAATATGTAGGTGTTCTTTTGCGGCTGCTCAAACACATGGCAACTGTTAATACAAATACAGCTGTAGAGTTTTTAACAAAAATAAATATTAAAACCTTAATATAATAAAAGAATCTGGAATATACATGTCACTCGTATAGATTTGAATGGGGAAAAGTGTAACGGTCAATATAGCAAATGAAATCCCTCCTCCTTGTACAGGAACCAATCATCGATCGCTCTAGACTGGCGATTCTCTGGGGGTGGGGCTCGGACCAGACATGATTTTGTTTGATTTTTGTTTGAAACGTTTAGAAATGACACAAAAGAGACAGATGTTGTGTAGTTTTTTTGGTGATTCCTAATATGAAATTCAATCATAAGCTTGGCAAGCAATTTCAGAGAATTTGTTCTTCCCCCATTCAAACAGAATGCCTGAGCACACTGTCTAAGAGGTGTTTCAAAGATGGCCACCGAGTGAAATGACTTCCCTTAACAGGACTTTGATATAAACTAGATCTGCAGTATACAGATTCTCGCCATTTAAAATAGCTATCGAAGCTGACATGGTGGTAAACACAAACAAAAGCAATCTAATCAAATGCATTTCAACTACCTTATGGAAGTGGTTAAAATAATCTCAAAACATTGGGGACACCTTTTACACCTGATTGTACAGTCATCCACTTGATAGAAAAATGCATCTTAACGCCATATGAACATGAGGCTCAAGTCAACCATGGTCTTTTTTTATCCCCTCATTTAATACCATAAATAAATGATTGCTGTTTAAAATCCCTAAGGTCCCCTGCTTCTACACCGATGCTGAAAGGAGATCCGTCATCGATGCAGCTCAGATTGCAGGACTCAACTGTCTGAGACTCATGAATGAAACCACTGCAGGTCAGTTAATTACTGCGCTTCTTTCACAACTCTTTTAAGTTTCACTCTTAAATGTCATCTGTGGTTTTTTTTCATGTGCAGTGGCTCTGGCGTACGGCATCTACAAGCAGGATCTTCCCGCTCCAGAGGAAAAGCCAAGGAATGTGGTGTTTGTGGATATTGGCCATTCAGGCTACCAGGTTTCTGTGTGTGCCTTTAATAAAGGCAAGCTTAAGGTATGTACTGATGTTATGGCATTATTTACCCTCAAAACATGATCGTGACTAGCATGTGGAAGTATAAATAAAAAAATTTTCTGGTCGTGCAGATTCTTGCTACAGCCTTTGACCCTGAAATGGGAGGAAAAGACTTTGATGAGAGGCTGGTCAAATATTTTTGTGAGGAGTTTGTAGTGAAGTACAAGCTAGATGCGAAGACCAAACCCAGAGCTATGGTCCGGCTCTTCCAGGAGTGTGAGAAGCTGAAGAAGCTGATGAGCGCCAACTCCTCCGACCTGCCGCTCAACATCGAGTGTTTCATGAATGACGTTGACGTCTCAAGCAGACTCAACAGGTAAAGAGTCACTCAAATTTAGTGATGACTTGCAAATAACTAAAATCCTTTCATCGTTTAGTAGTCACGTCATTTCCAACCTGTATAATTTTATTTTCATAGATTCCCCATAGACTGGTATTTCATGGGTTTCAAAACATATTTGGTTGTTCTGTGTGACTCACAAATCTCAACTTTTATGTCAATATATAATTCAGCCATAAAATCAACAACCTGTCAGGGTCCAAAAACACAATAAAATTGCTAGTAGTTGATATGATTTGTGCTACATTACAAGGCGTAAAGGCACGTTAAATTTTGCCACTAGAGCAGGGATCACCAAACTTGTTCCTGGAGGTCCGGTGTCTTGCAGATTTTAGCTCCAACCCTAATCAAACACACCTGAACAAACTAATCAAGGTCTAAATAGGTATACTTGAAACACCCAGGCAGGTGTGTTGAGACAAGTTGGAGCTAAACCCTGCAGTGCACCAGACCTCCAGGAACGAGATTGGTGACCCCTGCACTAGAGGATGTTTTCACAGCAAACAAATTTTGATGATGGCGTGACGGATTGTGGAATCATGGGTGTTGTCACGTTCATTATTAATCATTATTTTATTCAGACCCCCTAGTTTATCAAGATTATTTTCGTGAACATTTTTTTTTGCTATTAAAAATGACTGTTTTGTGGCAGTAATTCCCAGAAATTTGTGGACAATTTTGCGATACAAAAAAATATATATATATAAAAGAAAATAGATATAATTTACCATATTAGGTAGCCTACTATGTAAGGTGTGCAATCTGACACAATGACACAAATCATTAAAATAAAGCTTCTTTACGTTGGTCTCTTGTCAAGACAAGATCTAAAACGGTAGGGATTAAGCCAAAGGAAGGTTGTATTACTCTTAATTTTATCCACGATCTTACTTTTTCTCAGATTTTGCTTTCTGGAGCATCTGACTTGTACCTCACTCAGGACATGCGTTAGGGCTTCCTCTACCCTATTACACCTAAAACACAGATTCCCGTAAAACTCGTCAGTGGCAGGGAAGTGTTTTCTCTCGTTAACTGCAGGAAAACAGTTAAATGAAATAATTTATCGATTTCACGAACATCATAGTACCAGCCATACATGTAAAGCACAAATAATGTCTTTCAATTCAGTCACGTACAGCGGCTGTCATCTTTGAACCAATCCCCATCATAGTAAGCTGCTTGCTTTTCTGTCTGTGCCATTGCTCAATTTTTGTTAGATGTTTGCTCACACATTTTTTACAGTCTGATTTGTGTCAAATGCACAATTTGCGCCACTGGATGTCTAATCGCATCTTTGCATTGCCTTTACACTTAAATCACTCGCGCTTCATCCACGTCTGCTTACTGCACAGGCTGCAAAGCACCAAAATCTCGCCAGTGTTTCCGGTTCTATGGAAAGAGTCTTAAAAAAGGTCTTAAAAGGTATTGAGTTTCACTCTCCGATTCCTGTATATGCTCTGCCCCCCCCTCTCCATGTAATGTACTGATTGTGAGGGCGCAGGTGAGATGTCATTTTTCGAGAGACACTCAAATACATCACGTGCGCTGCGTATGCGACGTCTATAAGTCAGGTAATACAATTAATTGCAAACTGAAATAAATATATTTTGATTATATGTTTTGAAGTTGGATGAGATTATTTACATTTTTTACGATTATTTTGCGTTTAATTAAGAATTTTGTGGGATCGCAAAAAATTTGTGACTTTTGGTTGATTTTGCGTTGAATTCAGCAATCGTGGAATCGCAAAAAACTGTTTAATGACGATTCGATATCTCGGTGCATCGACGATGGTTTCTATAAACAATTTGATGTTTTATTTAGCAACACGATAATTCTTTTATTAAAATGTATAATTTATAAATACTCACAGCAAGAAGGTCGCTGGTTCGAGCTTCGGCTGGGTCAGTTGGCGTTTCTGTGGGGAGTTTGCATGTTCTCACCGTTTTCGCATGGGTTTCCTCCAGGTGCTCCGTTTTCCCCCACAAGTCCAAAGACGTGTGGTAAAGGTTAATTGGATAGGCTAAATTGTCCTTAGTGTATGTGTGTGAATGAGTGTGTAGGGTGTTTCCCAGTGATGGGTTGCAGCTGGAAGGGCATCCGCTGCTTAAAGCATGTGCTTGATAAGTTGACGGTTCATTCCGCTTTGGCTATCCCAGACTAATAAAGGGACTAAGCCGAAAAGAAAATTAATGACCGAATTTATAAATGTATTTATATATTATTTGTAATACAATCTGGTCCTTTAATACAAGCAGTCAGATAAATGTACTGTAGCTTTAACTTTACCTGCTCAAAGTAAACACTTTTTTTGAATGTATCAAACAAAACTGAAGTACATGCACAGAACAACATGATTATTTATAGCAAATAAACAAAAGTAAATATTATGCCGCTTGCTTTTTGAGCATTGTTGTGCGAGTTCTTAAATAACTATGATTGATCACGCGCTCAACAGAAAAGGCTGCGATTGGCTTTAACGGTCAGCATGGCTCTGGCGCTGTTCAGCAAACAGTAACACGGACACTGATGTTAAACAGACGCAGCGATCAGCTGATCCATTATAAAATGCGGCGCGGTGAAGAAAACTCACTCTGCAGACAAGCTCATGTCTGGATCCACAAATTAACATTGTAACAACCAAGAAAAGAGATAAAATGTTTCCTCACAAACACGCCAGCAGGTCAAAGGGGCCACAGAAAGTGAGAGGGAGAGTTTACAGCTTTCATTTTTTCCTAGCTGGGTTCTGATGTACTTCCCTGTCAGTGAAAGACTGTCCAGCAAACTCACAAGCAGTGAATTGTGCACACTTATCTGCTTTTAAAGTAATTGGATCGTTTTAATAACTCACGATCTCCTCCCTCGCCATAGTAAGCTACAGCCATATAATGCATGTGTGATAAATGACGTCAGTAGGCTACATAATAACCAGTTATGATTATTACTGAACCAAATAGTTTGCGTCTGCATCACAGTCATAGAAGAAACAATTAATTTTGACACCCGTAGTGTTCATCGCACATGGGAATGAGCAGTAACTGTAACTGCTTTCTTGAGGACAAAATTTAGGGATGTTATTGAACCTAATAGTCTTAATTCCAGATTTCCCCATTTTCCTATGTCTGTGGGATGTGCCTTCAATATAATATAATGATATTGTGTAGTCCTTTAATGTGCACGTATGAGGAAGCCACTGTCAATACTTTCACTTTTTAATGTCACAATCACAAGCGTTCTATGTATATTATGAATAGAGCTGCAGGACAGAGTGTACTTTTTTGTTATTATCCATCATCTGTCCTTATTTAATCAGTGCTACTACAGCTGAGCACCTGAAATGTAATACCTCAAAGTTTCGTAAAGCTAGATGATATTACTAGGTTATAAACATTTGGCTTGAAATATCAGGGGGGAAATAAAGTAGTATTTATAATCATATACATAGAGTTATTTGCTGGTAACAGTAGATTCTCTTTTAGCAATAGTGGATTTATGTTGGTGTGTATTGTCAACATCACTTCTCTTACGTTAAATGTTATGAGCCAAAATGTTTTATTATTATACGTTGCTGAAAAGATTTTGGCATAGGTTGGCATAGCTGACTGCAGTCCTGGAGGGCCGGTGTCCTGCATAGTTTAGCTCCAACTTCCTTCAACACACCTGCCTAGAGCTTTCTAGTATACCTAGAAAGAGCTTGAATGGCTGGTTCTGGTGTGTTTAATTGGGTTTGGAACTAAAATATGCAGGACACCGGCCCTCCAGGACTGAGTTTGTACACCCCTGGCCTATGCCATATCTCTATATGCTACTCAAGTAGACTTATTATTTTAAGGCCTTTATATGATTAAATACCTTGGAAATGTTTAAATTATATGCGGACTATTAGCTTATCATGTTAGAACAAAGGGACTATTTAATAACTGGAAAATCCTGCCTTTTCAAATTCTATTCTGTGGTTTGATGCAGATAGGAGAGTAGCTGTCACAAGATTATGGGAATTTTTTTTTTGGTGGGGTGGGTGATCATCTTGTCTTCCCTTTCTTTTGTCTTTCACATGCCTAAAGCTAAAATATTTCTTGTGTTCTGCAGAATGCAACAGTGGCTTGTTTTTCTGTTCATAGTAGGCCATGCAAATTCAGCTTTTTAATCGGTGAAAGTCAGGGGGGGAAAATGACATTTAAGACTGATAGCATATATTAACCCTTGCATATGTTTAAATTAATCTGCATTTAAAATAATACATTTAAATCTTTATATTTGTGCTTCATTATACATTAATTCCTGCTAATTGGGATTATTGTATTTTTATCAGAGTTGTCATCCTCAAAGCAGTTAACTCCGCTCATATACTGTTTTGTTTTTATGACAGGGCTCATTTTGAAGAGATGTGTGCTGATATTTTAGCCCGAGTGGAGCCTCCGTTGCGCAGCCTCCTGGAACAAGCTCGTAAGTCATGAGCCTTGCTTGGCTGATAAACGTTGCACCGAATCAGTGGAAATGATTCATTCAGCATTTGTCTCCTCTGCAGATCTGAAGAAAGATGACATCCATGCAGTAGAAATAGTGGGCGGTGCCTCTAGAATGCCGGCCATCAAAGAGCGAATCAGCAAGTTCTTTGGGAAGGAGCCGAGCACAACGCTAAATGCAGACGAAGCTGTGGCCAGAGGATGTGCTCTCCAGGTCAGTCACGCTCACATCACATTTCCTTTGCTGACTGAAGCTTTTCTAGCTTAACAAGACCCTGTTGTGACCTGTTAGTGTTTTTTGCACTCATTTCTCTACAGTGCGCAATCCTCTCTCCGGCTTTTAAAGTCCGTGAGTTCTCGATAACAGAAGTGGTTCCGTTTCCCATCTCTCTTAAATGGAATTCTGCAGCTGAGGATGGAGTCAGGTACAAACAGCTGCGACATTCAAATACTGTTTTTATATATATATATATATATATATATATATATATATATATATATATATATATATATTTATGTATATTATATATTTTTATATTATATATTGCAGTTTAGGGTAATTGGGCAAGTTATTGTATAATGATGGTTCGTTCTGTAGACTATCGGAAAAAGTTTAGCTTAAAGGGGCTAATAATTTTGACCTTAAAATGGTTATTAAAATATTTAAAACCGCTTTTATTCTAGTCAAAATAAAACAAATAAAACTTTCTCCAGAAGAAAAAATATTATCAGACATACTGTGAACATTTCCTTGCTCTGTTAAACATCATTTGGGAAATATTTAAACAAGAAAACAAAATTTAAAGGGCGGCTAATAATTCTGACTTCAACTGAATGTATGTATGTATGTATGTATGTATGTATGTATGTATGTATGTATGTATGTATGTATGTATGTATACAGTTGAAGTCAGAATTATTAGCCCCCCTTTGAAATTTATTTTCTTTCTTTTTTAAATATTTCCAAAATTAAAAAAAAGTTTCCCATCTTTTATGCGATATTCCAGTTTTGTGCTTAAATTTAATTAGCATCTTTGGATGGAAACATAGCTGTTTATAAATGTATTCATTTATTTGATTCATCATGTACTGAAAAAAAAGCTCAACGTTAAAAAAATGGTTTTCGACTGCAGCATGAATACATATCTAAACCTTGCATTAGGACACTCATTACCTGCGATTTTTATCCAAAGATGCAAATTAGATTTATCTGTGTAATATCCCATAAGTAATTTGGGATTAAGCACTGGTTCCATCCAATGAGTCAAAGAGACAAAAATTGTAGCTAGTGCCAATATCTAAAAGAAATATGAGTTGTGCTGTAATTTTCTTTTTCTTAAACTAATTGTGCTGCTGAAGATGAAGACTGACTGCAATGAATTTACGGTGGCTTTTTGAGGTGTAAGATTACACTTTGGGAGTGCAGCCGCTAATAATATTGAATTAATTTGATGTACTTTGGCTAGGGGATTTTGGAATGACCAAAACATCATTTCAGATATTTTAGTGTGCTCAGTCCACTGGTTTGTCCATCCCATTGTGCATCACATGATCTTTTAAAATAAAATCACATGACCTTTTGATGCACATGCTGGAATTTATTCGGTACATGTGTTTACATCATAATTTATGCACATGTTTTTATGTCGGTTAAAAGTACTCAGTTGTTCACAAGTTTTTATGTGCATTTTCAAATCTATGTGCATCTTGGCATTTCCATTAAGCATTTAGTTTTTGCGATAATCCAAAATGTACCTGCATGCTAACAGAGATATTGATATACTACTCAATACTGAGGTTTATTGTAAGACTTGTAAACTTTTATGACTTTATTTATTTGTTGTTGTTGTTATCACTCAATTACCACAATTACACATCAGTTAATTGTTGTATTAAATAGTTATTCAGTTATAAAATTAGTTATTTATGTTATTGATTAGCTGTTGCAGCCCTGAAGTATTTCAGTATTTATGCTGATGTATGTTATTTACAGTGCTGCTTACTTTTTCTATTGCAGTGACTGTGAGGTTTTCCCAAAGAACCATGCCGCACCTTTCTCTAAAGTGTTGACCTTTTACCGGAGAGAGCCGTTTACCTTGGATGCATACTACAACTCCCCTAAAGAGCTCCCTTATCCAGATCCCACAATAGGTATGCACACACTCACCGTTTTGAAGTAAAACTGTGAGTACATTTTTAAAACTTGCATTAAATTCCAGTGTAACATAGTCAGTAAAACTTTATTTTTATGGTTCAGTTAAGAAATTCTGTTAAAGCAATATTTCACCCTAAAATAAAAATTTACTCACTATTTACTCATCCTCAAGTGGTTCCAGACCTTCTTTTGAAGAAAGCTGAAAACCTGTAACAACTGATATCCATAGTAGGAAAAACAAATACGATGGAGGCTCTCTAATTCTTCATAGACAGTAAGGGTTGGTAGTCAGCAAGTCCCTGATGTACATTTTTTTTCGTTGTTGAAATAATCTGTTACTCATGGATCAATCCATCGAATTGATTCAAAGTGATAGAAATGGACTTATAAAAGAAATGTTTTACATCAGTATAAAATGTTCTGTAGGGATAATTACAGTTTGAACCCAAAAATAACCAGTCTGTCAGATGAAGATGATCCGTGGTCAGAGATTCAAATAAATAAAGTTTACTGAAGCTAGTTTGCAGTTTCATCAGCAGAAGACAACACTCGCAATGAGTTCGTAGGCCGCTCCGCTTACAATCTCAAAAACATCAATAATTATACTCTTACATTACGTCATTAACTGTGTCATACATGTACGTGTTTTAACCTGATTAGAACACAGATAGACCATGTGGGTGAATGCGTACAATTCTAAACGATATCTCAATATCTTAAGCGTAAAAAAAGTCAGACAGCCACTAGGCTGTTTAGAGCTGACCTCAGACCTGTAAATTGATCCACAATCGAATAGAACACACACACACTCAAAGTACAATCTTTCTTACCCAAGGCTGAGTGTACTGGTTAAAAACTGGTATAATCTACATCCAAACTGGCAGCTTGTATACAAAGGAATTAGCTTTAAAAGATTTAACACATAAAATGACAAATATCACTCTAGACATAAATAACACACAGCAAATAACAATAGGAACAGTTGGTTCCAATTCTTCATTAGTCCAGGTCCACTCAAGAGGGCTACATGACCTCTGACCTAGCTGAGTAGATCCTGAGGAAACAAATAAATTGGCATACAGAAAAGCAATCACACACACATTATTCCAGTTTTACTCTGAAGTGGGATGACACTAAAGTCATCATATAATCTAGGCTCTTAAACATTCAGCTTTTTTTGCAATTATAATATATATATATATATATATATATATATATATATATATATATATATATATATATATATATATATATTATTTACCATATTAGGTAGCCTACTTTGTTAGGTGTGCAATCTGACACAATGACAATGACTCGAATCATAAAACTAAAGCTGCTTTGGTCTGTTGTCAAGACAAGATCTAAAACGGCCAAAAAGTAAGTAAGGCCAAAGTAAGTATTTATTTATTTATTTTTTTTAAATCCAATTTTATCCGCGATCTTACTTTCTCTCAGATTTTGCTTTCCAGAGCGTCTGACATGTACCTCACTCAGGACATGCGTTAGGGCTTCCTCTACCCTATTACACCTAAAACACAGATTGGCGTAAAACTCGTCAGTGACGGAAGCGTTTTTCTCTCGTTAACTGCAGTGCAAGAGTAAAATTAAATAATTTATCAATTTCACGAAAATCATAGTACCAGCCATACATGTAAGGCACAAATAATGTCTTTCAATTTGGTCACGTCCAGCGGGCATCATCCTTGAACCAATCTCCATCTGTCTGTGCCATTGCTCCGTTTGTTAGATGATTGCTCCAACTTTTTTTTGCAGTCTGAAGCGTGTCAAACACACAAAACGCCTACTTCGCACCACAGGATGTCTAATCCCATCTTTGCTTCGACTTCACATGTAAATCACTCGCTCTTCATCCGCGTCTGCTTAATGCACAGGCTGACCACTATCCCCACCCCCATCCCCCATTTCCATGTAATGTAATGGTTGTGAGGGCGCAGGTGAGACCTCATTTTTCAAGAAACACTCAAATAAGTCATGTAAAACAATTAATTACAAACTGAAATCAATATATTTTGATTATATGGTTTGTAATTGGATGTTTGATGAGATTATTTACATTTTTTGCTATTTATTTTGCTTTTAAATGATGAATTTTTGTTTTTTTTGCGTTGGATTCAGCAATCGCGGAGTCACAAACTATGGGGTCTGTTTATTAATAAGGTCTGTTTATTAATAATCATGAAGACATAAGAAAGGATATGTGTTACGCCATCCTGGAGCGGACATCCATCAGAAAATCCAAGCCATCAGTTCATTCAGGGTTTAGCTAGAAAACTGAAGAAACATTTCCTTTGTATTGAATTACTTGTATGAAAGCATAAAGAACAAAATCTAGTTTTTTTTTTTTTTTGGTAGGACCTTATGTCATTTTACTGAGAGATTGTCTAATGATCTGTGACAGAATGACCTGCTGTAAATAAAAAAAGAGAACTATAACAAAGTAATTCTGTTACTATAGAAACAAAAATGTATTTCAAGAAACTTTGTAAAACACATGTATTTGAGTTGGCAATCGCCAACCTGCACAAGGAGACCTGCACAAGTTCTTTTTTTGCATACTGTCAGTATGTAAAAAATAAATCAATCAAATTTCTCTGCAGGCCAGTATGTTGTCCAGAAGGTGGTTCCCCAGGCCTCCGGTGAGAGTTCAAAAGTTAAGGTGAAGGTGCGAGTGAACATCCATGGCATCTTTAGCGTGTCCAGTGCTTCACTAGTGGAGGTGCAGAAATCTGAGGAGGAAGAGGAGAGCATGGAAACAGAGCAGAGCACAGAAAAAGAAAATGAGGTACTAGGTGCTTTTTCACATACACTCTCTAATAGCTAAATTACTCATGAAATGCCATGTTTCATCACAGTTCTAAAAATGATGCAGAAGTGGGAGTCTTGTCATGAAAAATGAAGCAAAGCATATTTTCATATGATGTGGACATGCCCTCTCATGAATATTTGAGACATTGACAGATAGATAATATTCAGTAATGCAGTATAGTAATAATGAAGACGTAATATGTCCATTTTAAAACACTGTGAATAGTTATGTATTATTTAATATAATTTAGAATACATTTTTAATCAATTTATTTATTAGTTTCACATCAACAATTAACAGAATCATATCAGTATACGTGTAAACATTCTTTTCTAACCACACTCCCCTCCTACTCTCACCCTCACACGACAGAACACTTAAATGGACATAATTGTGAAACATTGAGCTGATGTGTATAAAATAAGAGGAAATAAACAAGCAAACAAATAATGATGACAAATGAAAGATTAAAGCATTGAAGAGTCATACTTTTTCATAATTATTTTCAGTCAATTTAACATCCAAGTTGTTCATGTATTCAATAAATGTGCCCCAAATCTTTTCAAACATTGACTTTTTTTTTTTAAGTTTAACACACCAAAAAAGTTTTTAAAACCGCAAATGCACCAGACAAACTTCATTACTCATTTTTTTAATTTGAGATTAAACATAATTTTTTCAACAGGAACATAATACGAAAGTTCTCTAAGCCATACGATATGACTTGGTGGTTCTACTGATTTCCATTGTATAGCAATGGATTTCTTTGCTGCTATCAGAGCCATTTTAATTAAACGTAAATTCTTCCTTTGATCGAGCAGAAGAAGTGATTCATTCCCCTCTAACATAAATCTTGCATCAGGTGTAAGGTTAACATTAGCAATTTTGTTAATAGATTGTAATTTATTTCTCCAATAGGTTTTAAGTTCGGAACAAGTCCAAAACGTGTAATAATGTTCTCTTAGATTATAGTTTAAGAATATTTACACTATGATAATGTGTCCGTCATGATACCAAATCCTTAAAGATTTTGTAGGGTAATTATTTTCAAACTCGAACATTAAACATTTCTTACAACATACACAAGATATTGATTGTTTTTTTGTTTTTTTTTTATTGATTGATACTGTTGTTGGTTAACACTTTTAGTTAATTAAACTTAACTGGGGTTGAAAACTACTTGTAAAGCAATTAATAATCTTAGGTGATGTTAATGTATAAAACTCATTGAAAACAAAAAAAATGTGAACTGTTTTACTTATTTTATCTGTAATAAATGTGGCTATTTTTTGTTGATCTTGCTTAATGGGTTAACTGGCATCTGAGACCTTAATATAAGTTGTTACCTATTGTACACTATTATTGTATTGCAATTACATTTTGTTACTCTAAATATATAAAATAATACAGACTCTTGGTGCCTCGTCATGCTGCTGGTGTCAAAACAAAATGTGACTGTTATTGAAAAAGAAAATAAATACCCTTGCTTTGAGGCAACTATACTATATTATACTATAGTAACTATACTTTCATTCCCGCATAATAATCAAGGAACCTTTCTGATGTAGCATGGCTTTATCAGGTGCAATGGTATTATGCAGCACTTTTACCTAGCTGAGGATGTTTTTCAGGTGCTATATAATATAAATCGCTGATAAAACAAAAATATAAAATATATAGCAGCTATAAATCGCTGCTGCTGCCAAGTAGCATTTGTCAGCTGTTGTTTCAATATTTATGGATTAAAACATGCAATGTTGTAGTATTAATTTAATGATGCAGAAGAGCAGATATTTGTTTTGTATGATACAATTTGCTCTACCTTTTAGTTTAAGAAAGATTATTACACTAAAATGAGAGTATAGTTCCATGGCAACCTAGAAAATAACAACTATTTATTTTCTGTCTGTCTTAGTACAGAAATACAGAAGATTCAAGCTTTAAATTAGAAAATTTTTTAAAACATTTTTTTTCAATTTGAGAAAGATGCTAATGGTCTAATCAGATTCAATGATTTATGCTAAGCTAAGCTAAAATTGCTCTCGTCAGACCCTTAGACCGTCTGAATGAATTCAAAAATGGTAAAATGAGCCTAGTTCCAAATAAAATGTTTGTGGTTATGACAATATTGTCATAAAATCATATATTGTGTTAAAAGCTTCAGCAATAATTACAACAAAACATACCATTATATGCCTACTGACACCTCTTCTGTTACTATAGTCATTCAGCAGTCATCTCGAAACATGAAAAACAGCTTGATTTAGTTTTCTCTGTAAATAAAATTGATTGATTCTAACATTATATTCTAGAATATGCAACACAGACATCTATGTTAAAATCTCTAAACATGTAGAGTTCAATTGTTTTCATGATGTAGAGGATCAATTGTTTCATGACCCTTTAGACACATTCACTATTTTTATCGATTCATTCCTCAACATTGTGTTCGTTTCATTTAGTTCTACATCATAGCTCTACTATTTTGGCATTTTTGTGTTCCCACCATGTGTTTTCAATCATTCACAGAACAAAATGCAGGTTGATGAAGAGGAACAAAAGACTCCAGAGAAGGAACAGGAAAATGGCGAGAAAAAAGCTGGAACCGAGGAAATGGAGGTAAAAGATTCAATGACTCACCAATTCAATGAGTTTGAGTCATTTGATCCAAACACCTACATGTATAACAACCTGCGAATTACGATTTGTTCAGACCTCAGCAGAGGAAGGCAAACAGGAGAAGAAATCAGATCAGCCTCCCCAAGCCAAGAAGCCCAAGGTGAAGACAAAGGTGATGGATTTGCCCATCGAAAACAACCCGCAGTGGCAGCTGGCCAACGACATGCTGAATCTGTTCGTGGAGAGCGAGGTGTGATTTCTCAAAACAAGATTATGGGGGAAATGTTTTTAGCGCTGAGTTAATCTTCTGTGAAATTTATTTTCCTCAGGGTAAGATGATCATGCAGGACAAGCTGGAGAAGGAGCGCAACGATGCCAAGAATTATGTGGAGGAGTATGTGTACGAGATGAGGGACAAACTACATGGCATATTCGAGAAGTTCGTCACTGAGAGTGTGAGAGCAGTTACATGCCTTCAAATCAAGATGCATGCTTTCTAGCACCAGGGCCTGGATCCTGGGAGAAAGTGTCTTGAAAGAAATTCTGAAAAGTTTATATAGAAGAAAATATTCTATGTATTATTTAGTTAGGTCTGAGGAACATTGAGGTGACCTGGTATTTTTTATTTTATTTTATTTTTTTGGGTAATGTATAAAGTGTTTCAAACAACATTCAAGTGCAAGTTCACTATGTTATTATTGTTCAGACATTGTTGATATCACTGTCAGTATATGACCATCTTAGTGCATAACATTATAATTTAGTTTAGGTTTTATCAGTTATCTGTTTGTTGTTATCTTTTTATTATTATTACTAATAATATTCATAGTAATTAATAATATAGTTATTTTATGGATGTAATTTTAGCAGGTCTATTTTGGATTTAGTAATACCTTTTTGGATTTAGTTTAATTAAAGCAACATTTATTTTGTTTTTCATTTCAGTAACAGAAAATCATCTTTAATCAATTTAGTTGTCAATAAAACAAATAATGGGGCTGTTTTCTCTTACAGGACAGAGACGTTCTCTCATTAAAACTAGAAGATACTGAGGTCTGGCTGTATGAGGATGGTGAAGACCAGCCCAAACAAATATACATCGACAAACTTGCTGAACTGAAGGTAGTAAATACTTTTTACTCTCTACAATATATAATATATACTAGAGGTGTCTAAATTATTTGTTTCTTCTGTGCACCGCAATGCAGACGTGCACAATTTGGTATCAGTAATAGATCCTAACCGGTTATTATGTACTGACGTCATTTATTTCATATGCGCTATGTCGCCATAATAGTATGGCATGGGAGGTGAGCACGAGTAATTAAAATGCAGAAACACTGCACAATTCATTGTGTGTGTTTGTTGGACACACTGGGCAGTCGTTCACTGACACTGAAGTCATAGCAGAAGCCCCTATTTAGGGCTGGGCGATTTGGTCTAAATTCCAAATCCCGATTAATCGAACATTTTAATTCGATTACGATTAATGGACGATTATGTTATTTATTTTTTGCCCTCATTATGATTTTTCCCACTTTTCGATTAATCGTCCAGACCTACCCCTAATTCACTGCTATGGAGAAAATGAAAGTAAACTCTATCTATCTCTCTCTCTCTCTCTCTCTCTCTGTTTTGTTTGATGCATTCAAAAAGAGTTTTTTTTTTTTTAATTTTGAGCAGATAAAATTAAAGGTACAGTTCTTATATCTGACTGCTTGTATTAAAGGACAAGATTGTATTACAAATACATAGAAAATGTATTTTAAAATTATACAATTCAATACAAGAGTTGAATCAAATTGTGTATGGAAAGCATTGTCGATGCACCGAGATATCGATCTGAACCAAATCGATGACGTGATAATCATAAACGAACCGTGAGACCACTGTAGGTTCACACCTCTAATATAAACTGTAAGCATCTGAATTTCTCTAACTATGCCAGTTTTAAAAGTATTGTCTTTTTTATTACTGTAAATCTAAACAATATTTTAAGCTCACTGATGTCACAAATGTTTTTGCAGAACCTTGGCCAACCCATTCAAGACAGATACAGAGAGTTTGAGGAGAGACCCAAAGCTTTTGAAGAGCTGGGCAGACAGCTGCAGCAATACATGAAGATTGTTGAGGCCTACAAAACCAAGGTGAAGTAAACGCATCACAAAAGATACAAAGTTGCTCTTGTTTAGCACACAGTGGCTTCACGTGGCTTTCTAAATTTTAGGAAGAGCAGTATGATCATCTGGAGGAGGCAGAAATTCAGAAGGTGGACAAGATGGTGAATGATGTCATGATCTGGATGAACAGTAAAATGAACCAGCAGAGTAAACAGAGTCTTGCCATCGAGCCGGTGGTGAAAACGACAGAGATCCAGGCCAAAACACGGGTCAGTGACTGTTACATTGAGCACATGAGTGTTATAATTCAATACCATGGTAAAAATGCAAGTGCTGTGGTGTTGGTATTAAGCCTGAAAAACTAAATAATAAAAGCGATTAATAATCAGGAACGAAAATAATCAAAAGCATTCAATTACTGATTATTGTGTTTGTACATAAACACTTTACAGTAAAGAATCATGAAATAAGTATTTCTTAGAGCTGTAGAAGAGAAAAGTGTTTTGAAATTCTGCATCGCAAATCTCTCATGAATTTATTCTAAATTGTTTTAAACCGCATATGGCGCTGCATGATTTACGAACAACCATATTCAATGGGGTTTATGCACACAGACTTTTAATTTCAGTCAGCCAGCCCCAGGGCTTCCGGTGAATTGTCATCCTATTGATCGTATTCTTCAACGCGGAAGTGCGCGCGTTTTTGCGATTGTTTTAGAACTTCCGATTCAGCTGCCTATGGGAGAAATGACTAGAAATAATAAACGGCAAAAAACGGTCAAACTACTTACTCTACAAACAAGTGTTTGCATTACAATACAGACAAAGTAGAATAATATAATAAGAAAATATCAGTTTGCAACACCAAGCAGCAAAACGAGCTGTTTTTAACGTTTAAAAATGAATGGAAGTGAATGATCCCGGAAGTTTAGAGCCAAAATGATTCAAATGGCTGCGCCCACTCGTACGCGGAGAATAAGGTGAATACAAAATTGCTGCGTTTAAGATCTGATTTCTTTAAAAAAAAAAATAGTGTCTTTCACTGGCCTGGCTGAGATACGATATAAAGTGGGTATCAGTCCAAACAAGTAAAACTGCATTAAATTATATTTTTTCCCGCCATGTCTTTAAATATGGAAATTAATTTTACTCCAGTATTTTTAATGGACTTTCTGTGCTGACCTGTGGCTAATGACGGCGCCTGTGTTTAAACAGTCTTTTGTCTTTTTTTACGCTTTAACAGCCAAATGGATGCTTCAGTCTGTTTAACGGATTATATTTGAATTACATTACAGTATCGATGCTGTCAAAGAAACTTGACATTGAAAATTGAAAGTAGTCACATAGAGCTTTCACCGGAAGTTCATTACTGGCTGAAAAACACTAGCTGTGCATATATAGTCATATATACATATTCTGGACAAATTCTGTTTTAACCTAAAATAATCTTTAATAAAGATATGAAAAGTGAATTACAAGAGTGTTCATAGTGTGTACATTGATGTCATTACATAAAAGCCAGCTTAAATGAACGCACAAGCACTCTTGCTCATGAACATTTGGGTGTACGATTAAAAACTAACCTAGATCGCCATCTGCTGTTTAAGGCTTGGAATTGATATGAAGGTCCCATGAAATTAAAATGAAGTTTTTTTTAGATGTTAGCATCAGTATTGTTAGAAGATATCTATAAGCTAGTGTGCTCCAAAACAGTGACAGAATGTGCGCTCAGAAGATCAACAACTAATATGAACATGTAAAGCTTGTAGTTTATCACTTCCGCCTATCAACAGTTCAACAGGATCAATGGATCAACAGTTCTATTGACGTCACCTCATACTTTAGTCTCAAATTATAACCAATCAAATGCTCTTTAGTATCTGTCATGCCCCGCCCCCTTAAAGTCACTTCTCATTTGCTTTTCATTTGATGCACTTGAGCATAACCACTCTTATTGGCATAGCAATGATAAAACAAAACGCTATTGACTGTTTTTTTTTTTTTTTGAGGAGGAGGAGCTACAATATGTCCCGCCTTCTATTTGTGTTACGGTTGAGATTACGTCAAACATCGAATAAAAATGCACATTTCAAAACATTTCACTGGACCTTTAAGAGAGACAAGCAATGCAGGTCTCAGAATTGATTTCTATTATATTGATGCTCTTCAGCTGCTGTAGCTCATCTGCTTCAAGGTTTTGATAAGTTTTGTGTTCAGAGATGTGCTCTTCGGCAGACCTCAGTTGTAATAAGATCAAAAGACATTTTTACATTTTCTCTCTTTCTGACCTCTCTTTGTAAACCCTAGAGACGGTTGTGCATCAAAAGCTCAGTGAATCAGCAGTTTCTGAAAGACCACCACCAACCATGTCACATGCAGTCACATAAAGGACTAGTTCTTCCAGGAATTAAAACTTCCAGATAATTTACCCTCAGGCCACTGAAGATGACTATTTTTGTCTTCAGTAGAACATTAAAGAAGATTCAAAGAAGTGAATCTGAGGTCTTTAGTGACTCGTATAATGCAAGTCAATGGTCACCAGTCCAAAGTCCAAATCAGTCCCAGAGGCTTCTGATTATACGCTGAGGTCTTATGTAGTCAAACAGTCTGTGCAAGAAATTGAACATTATTTTAAGTGTTATTAGCTGTATTCCACTGCCTGAGCAAATGATCATGTAGACGTGAGGTGACACGAGCGGGAATACTTTTTTTTTTTTTTTTTTTTTTTTTCAAAATGGTTCCTTACCTGTGATTTGTTCAAGATGTAGAAACTGCTATAAGTTTCGCTTGCATGCATGACTCCATTCTGTTAAATGAATTTGCGTGCACATTCGTATATACATCATCAAGTGACTGGAAGCTCACGCTTTTATGTGCACACCAACTATTTGCTCAGGATTAAAGCTAATAATATTGTAAATAATGTACATTTTCATTTTTGGGTGAACTACCCCTTTTTAAATGCCTTTTCTTTCCCCATTTTGCTGCTCAGTTTGAACTTAAGCAGATCATCTTGATCTACATACATTGAGTTTCTACATTGTGATTGGCTGATTAGATATCAGTGTGCATTATGCTACATAAATGTATTCCAACATTTTCCACAGGAGCTGTTTTCTACTTGCAATCCAGTCGTGATCAAACCCAAGCCCAAAGTGGACTTGCCAAAAGAAGAGAACCCATCAGAACCGAACGGGCCCGTCAACACACAGGAAAACCCTGAAGCTCAGCCCGGTGGCACAGAACCAGCTGCTGCAGACAGTGCAGAAAACACAGAAAACAAGCCTGACATGGACCTTGATTAAACACACTGTGTAATGTTATGTTAACGTTACACGTTATGTTATGTAACATAATGTTTTGTTAATGTTAACTTATGTTTCCAGTGACTGCTAATGCTAAATCATCATCATCATCCTCCTCACAGCAGGGAGACTCTTGACAGTGAGCGAATCAGTGGCTACATTTGCATGTCGTTTTATATTAAGAAAATCACAAGTCACAATGCTGTAAGACTTCTTATTGAGAACAATTCTGTCTGCCTACAATTGAGTTTCTGTCATATGCTGGTTCTGTCAGCTGTTGTTTCAATAAATATGGATTGAAACGTGTGCATATTTATGTTGAGGTTATTTAGTGTAATGCAAAGGAGTGTATATTTGTTTTGTTCAGTTTGCTTTACCTTTAGGTTAAAGAATGGATTTACATTATTTAATTTACTAGTAATATTCAAATTATATGGCAGAACAGGAAAATTTACAAGGGAATTATTAACTTTTTTGAATATGCAAATTATCTTATTTATGAAAAATTTGCAATCCTATGACTGCATTGATTACATCAATATTATTTATTTTACATTCATTTACCTATGTTTACATCCACACATCTCAGGTCCGGTTTACTTTTTGAAGTGAGCTTACGCCTTTTAATCATCTGGTTTTGTCACTTTTCAAATTTATTGTTGCAGTTATCGTTGATATTAGGAAAAGTACACAAAAATAATTTACTTCAAATATAATATCACCTTTAAACAGGAAATTAGACTGTGTGTGTGTATATAGAAGTCAGAATTTGTAGCCCCAGTGTTTATTTTTTCCCTAATTTCTGTTTAACGGAGAGAAGATTTTTTAACACATTTCTAAACATAATAGTTTTAATAACTCATTTCTAATAACTGATTTGTTTTATCTTTGCCATGATGACAGTAAATAATATTTGACAAGATATTTTTCAAGACACTTTTATACAGCTTAAAGTGACGTTTAAAGGCTTAAAAAAGGCATTTTTTGTGACGAATTGTGTTTTCCACTGAGAGCCACTCAAATCCTGAGGTGAGATCTGCAAACTCTGCAACATTTCCTTACAGTCACATGATCGTGTTCCTCTGCGGAGTTCTGCTACTTACAAACAACCGGTAAGTGTTTTGCTAACTCAATATCACAGCCTCCAACTAGCGTCTTTTTATATTTAAGTTAATTCCAGAGTCATCATTAGTTAATTAATACACAGACTAAATACACGTTGCTGTGTCCAAATGAAGGTGAAGTATAAACACTACTTTGCGACGCGACAAAACAGCTTTCAGTAATGTGTCGCGTCGCGCAAACAAAGTCTCCTCCACGGTTGACTCTATAGTGTCAGTGAAGTATAGCTACGGCTGCACTTCCGTCTTAATTTAACGATAATAGGGTCTAAAGTCTAAAGAAGGCAGGACTGTAACAAACACTGGGTTTCCAGGTCAATTTACCTGATCGTTTCTCTTAGACACAGATGAAGCCATGAAGCTAATTATCCTCAATGACTACGACCAAGTCAGCGAATGGGCTGCCAAGTACATCAGGAACAGAATAAGAAAGTTTAATCCAGGTCCTGAGCGGTTCTTCACTCTGGGTCTTCCAACAGGTAGAGTCAAAACAAACTCATGCTGTGTGCTGTACAAACGCATTCAGCTGAAATGTTTTAAGGTATACTGTATTTGAATTGTGTTTGTATCACAGGAAGCACTCCACTTGGATGCTACAAGAAACTGATCGAGTATCACAAGAAGGGAGAAATATCTTTTCAATATGTGAAAACTTTTAATATGGATGAGTATGTAGGTATGTGAGCAGACATGTATGCTCTGGGATCAAGGGTTGAAATGCCTGTCATATATTTAGTTGTAACACTGAACCAAGTGTAAGTGGTTATTGTCTTTTACAGGACTTCCTAGAGACCATCCTGAAAGTTATCATTCATTCATGTGGAATAACTTCTTCAAGCACATCGACATCCGAGCAGAAAACGCTCACATACTAGACGGCAACGCATCCAATCTAGAGAAGGAATGTCAGGACTTTGAAGCCAAAATCAAAGCCGCAGGAGGAATTGAGCTCTTTGTTGGCGGTAAGACATAAGATTGAACTTTGACCTTTAAATGGTATGTGAATGAACTTTGTCTTGTGCTCATATTGCAGGGATTGGACCTGATGGTCACATTGCATTCAATGAGCCTGGTTCCAGTCTTGTGTCTCGAACCCGTGTTAAGACCCTGGCTATGGACACAATTCTAGCTAATGCGCGTTTCTTCGATGGAGATCTCTCTAAAGTGCCCACCATGGCCCTCACAGTTGGCGTTGGCACTGTGATGGACGCTAGAGAGGTATAAATATGAATATTTTTATGTTTGGCCACACACAGCTAAATTTGTTGTCACATGACACATCCACTTTAACTTCTGACAAATGCTGGAGTATTGACAACTGCATTTACCAAAACTCAAGTTGTTGCTCTCATCTCTATGAACTGCAAAAAAAAAAAAAAAAAAAATTTGGTACATCTTGCAGGGTTCCCATGCTTCTTAAAAGTACTTGAATTTCAGACATGGATTCAAGGCCTGGAAAGTACTTAAAAACAAACATAGGTCCTTGAAAGTGCTTGAATTGAATTTGAAACTAAATTTGTTCATGGTTTTATTTCAACAATTGTACTCAATTGTTAAAACGGACAAATTAAACATTTAAAATTTAAATCTTGATGATGATGATGATGAGCCTTGTCACAACACCGTTACATGCAATGAAATTGGACCCCTCCGACCATACACAAACATTGTACATTTCAAGGGAAGACAGATCAGTCAACAGGTAGCATAGAAAATATAGGAAAAAGGTATATTGGGGAAAAGGAGGTAAAAAAAAACCCAACCAGACTGTCCTAAAAGTAGGGCAGTGTGAAATTAAGGGCAGGGGGAAGCCCCAGCACAATAACACTGACAAATAATGCATATTTTTATCAATATTGCTGAAACCCTGAATGAATATCACCAGTATTGAATACTTTTATTAAAATTCTTTGAACATGAGTTTTTAAATCTGCCATTTTTTTTATTTACATTTTAATGTAAATTTGAAGTGTAACTGAAATAGTACAGTCAGGACTTTCATAGAGCTACATATGCTGAGGTATGAATAACAAAGATGCTTGATTTAAAATTAATGGTGCTTTCAAAGGTACTTGAAAGTCATTGCTGTTAGAGAAAGGGTGGGAACCTGCATCTTGAATCATTAGTGTTGCCAGATCCTGCTAGTAAAAAACTATTTAAATGAAAGACCAAAATAACTTAAAGTAACACTTTTTTGGAAATAAACTCATTTTACATGTCACCTCAAGTCAAACTCTCCTCACATTGGTCAGAGCGCCACGGATTCTGCTCAGCTGTAATGTCGTTATGTTTAATTTATGCTGATGAGCAATAAGACATTATAAGTGAAAAGGTGCACTTTAATTTTGACACCCACAGACATGTCACCAAATACAAATCAGAGAGGTCAGACTTTCTCATACAGCCTCATTTCAGTTGTCAAGTTTTGTAAAAATCTATTTATTGAATTAATCAATCTATTTAAAAAACGTTGGCTAGAATTATCCATTATAGGCTTAGATTATAGAGAGAAAGAACAGATGAACTGAGACTGCAGTCAGATCATGAAGCAGATCAATGTTGGTCTTTCTTTTGAGGTGTCACTGCAGAAATGAACAAAACAATAGGCCTAATACAAAATATCATAAGATTAAAATGTGGAAAAGTTTAGCTGGTAATTTTGGTCAATTTTCCTATTGGATAAACAGCACTCTATAATATTTCAGCATGGGTCAGAATGGTTCGTTAGTTTGTTGGATCGTTTTGCTTTCTCACTACAGTCGATCCCCTCCAGATTTGTTGCAATTGAGCCAAAACCACCTCATTCAAGCTATCTCGGACCGATTGTTTTGGCGCGGATCCGAGCACCATTGCTGGATTCACATATGCCAAATGAACCGCGCTAACTGGGCAAACAAGACAGGTTCTGCAACAAATGTCAATGTGTGAAAGCACTCTTAGATTCATTTAGCTTAGCCTAAACCAGGGGTGCCCAAACTCTGTCCTGCAGAGTTTAGCTCTAACTTGCCTCAACACACCTGCCAGGACATTTCTAGCAAGCCTAATAAGAGGGAAATAAAGAAATAAATTGATTAGCTAGCCCAGGTGTGTCTGATTGGGGTTGGATTTAAACTATGCAGGACACCGGCCCTTCAGGACCGAGTTTCGGCACCCCTGCCCTAAACCATTGAATCAGATTAGACCATTAGCATCTCACTGAAAAAGATAAAGTTGATTATTAGGTAAATTCTTAAAAAACATTTTTGAGTGTGTGAGATGCTAATAGTCTAATCTGATTATTAGCATTATCCTAAGCTAAGCTACAAGTGCTCAAACATAGATATATACACTAGATATCGCATACTGGCCCTGAGCATGCGTCAATAGCGCCGCCGTATTTGTATAGTACTCCCAGCACAAAAGTCATTCAACCGCACTAGTCAAGACTAAAGCCAATCTGAAGATGCTGGACTTTTGCATTGTGTACGGGTGTAGTAACGAGCAAACAAAGCATAAAGACAGAACATTTCATAACTTTTGTTCTAAACAAGTAACGTAATTGATGATCATACAGTCTTTTACTGCTTTGACCATAAGGCAAAGTAGCACCAGCTCACACTAAATGCTAGGCTTATGCTAATTTTGTTGAATAAAATCAGCAAACAATGTAAATGATATAGGATAGCAAAACACTGATGCCAAAAACGTGTATTATTGTCAGCTAAGTGAAGTCATGGCTAGTTTTTGAAGTTTTAATTTATAAGAGTGCCTGATAACATAACAGTGCCTATGCCTCAATGTGCATACTGTCCACTCTAAATTATTGAATATTACAAATGTTATATACCATTTAGATCATAAAGGTGGATGTGCACATTGAGGAATATCGATGACTCACATGAGTCATTCAATACAGAGATTTATTCACAAACGAATCGCTCCCTCTGTTAGAATTAGAAGTGAAAGCGGAAGAGGGGGTGTGTTTCAGGACATTAAAATTTAACAGGGAGAGAGGATAATACATTTCCATGAACACAAACACACGCTGTTTGTCGGCAATGCCTGTGTAATCTCTTAGCCATCGATGTAGAAAAATTATGTAAAATTATAACTGACAACCGGGATAACTCCTGATGATAGACATGTATAAATGTTTACATATCTTGGGGTCCGGATTGCCAGTCCTCCACTACACCTGGTCCCACGTTCATTTCAAAGAAGCGCTACCCTGTACTAAAATGGCAGCTCTATCAACACATTCTTTCCAATAGAGAACAACAGGGTAGGCAACATCTAATGTAAATATCTATGGTGTTCTAAAAGAGCTTATTTCCAAAGAAAGTGGACTTTTCTTTTAAAGTCAAAGAATTTAGCTTTTGAAACAAATGAACCCCATACCAAAGTATTGCGACATGCATTTGCCTGCTTTATGAAATAGATACTTGAAGCAAAAAAATGCTTAATAACCATTGCTTATAATAAGTGGACATGGCAGCTCTTAAAGAAAAAACATGCTTCTAAGCATAACACAATGCCTGTTTTTATAGAGGTTTACTTAAAATAGTCTTTTTCGCCGCATGAATTTGACCAAAATCTGTGCAAGATGCTATTGTTACACTGTTTACCATTTTGTTAATCTTCTTAATTTAATACTTGTACATTGCTGCTGAAAAACAAGGATGAGTAATAATGCACTCTCTTGTGGGCTGATCTGAAACTATACAGCAGTAACCTGATGATCATTGTTCATTTTCAGGTCATGATTCTTATCACTGGCTCTCATAAAGCGTTTGCGCTCTATAAAGCCATAGAAGAGGGAGTAAATCACATGTGGACAGTGTCGGCCTTCCAGCAGCATCCTCAGACTGTGTTTGTGTGCGATGAAGACGCCACTCAAGAGCTGAGGGTCAAAACTGTCAAGTATTTTAAAGGTAACAAAGATGACCTCAGGCTTTACTTGGGAGGATTTGAAGGGATGGATTTTGTGGCTGTAAGAAAATCACATGTGATTTCTTTTCAGGCATTATCCATGTGCACAACAAGATGGTGGAAGAGCCATAAGACACTGAAGAGAAGAATGGAAACAGCAAATATGTGTTTGTGCAACTGTTCAGAATATTAATCTTGTTTGTTATATCAATTTGTTTTGTCTGTTGACCATTTTGGTACATGAAAGAAAATTAATAAAATGTTTTTATCATAATTAACTGATAATCCTTATTCATAAAATGTCAGTAAATAAATCACAGACTTGATTTTTATTAAATAAGAAGTAAATACTTAACATGAACATGATTTAGATAGTGGTTTTTAGTCCATGTTATTTGATGTTACTTTGTATTTTAATATTTTCAGATAATTTTTTTATTCAGTAATTGTATGTCCATTTAATGCTGCATTACTTGTTTTTTATATTTTATGTTTTACTGCATCTTTGCGGGTTGGGTGGTGTAGGACTGGTGGGGTTACGTTTACATGCACACACACACACTATATTTCCCCAAAAATTTGGGACATTCTTTCAAATCATTGAATTCATACATTCTATAAATGTATGAGGAATGGATCATTCTCAGGAGCTCAGTGAATTCAAGTAAAGCACCGTAAGTCCAATAAATACATACAGAATGGTTTTTGGAAGTTTGAAATGGTGTTAGTGAGGCCAGCAGGGTATGCTCAAGTCCTAATGCCCAGTGAAGGGGACACTATACTGTCAGTAAGCGCCATCTTTCAGACGAGACGTTAAAACCGAGGTCTTGACTCTCTGTGGTCATTAAAAATCCCCTGGCACTTTTGGCAAAGAGTAGGGATGCTGCTGAAAAACAAGGATGAGTAATAATGCACTCTCTTGTGGGCTGATCTGAAACTATACAGCAGTAACCTGATGATCATTGTTCATTTTCAGGTCATGATTCTCCGACGTCCTGATCAATTTCCCTCAATCGGCTCTTACATCCCAATCATCACTGGTGCCGTTGTCCTGTGGCTGCTGCACAATGGTGTTGGTGTGAAGCGCTTTGGGTGTATGGCCATAAATAAATGCACCATATAAATACACATTCCATAACATTACATAAATGAGATTTCCTCACAACTAAATATTCTACAGTGCTTGTGAGTGTGCACCCTATACTGACACTGAAGAGAAGAAATTGTTGAATAAAGTTCATTTAGTTTCACTTGCAGTGTTTAAGATTGTTTGAAATTACATAAGGGTGAATAACAATGTTGTTGAGTGAACTAACCCTTTAAAGTTTGGTTACACATAAAGAGAGGTCCCATTTAACTTTATTTGATACAAATAATTATTATAAATAGTTTTAATTAATGGTGATAAATCAACAGTATTTATAATATTAAGATAAATATATATATTTTTATTTGTGTAAATAGTGTTACAGTACAGAAGGCTTATTTGGTGGATCAATAAGTCAGTGTATCATGGCTGAGCAAAAATACCTTAGTGATTCAAAATGGTTGTGAAACCAGATTGAAATATTTCTGCACGCACCACAAACAGACTACACTTGAGGAAACTGTTCATTGATGGACTTATTGCTGAATACTCCAAACTACTGGGTCAGTTACTTGGAAATTGGCTGTAAATCCGAGTTGTATTTAGTTTAATCAAAATACCGAGGACCCTTCTGTCTAGCCATTGTACTTTTAATTTAACAGCTGCCAAAGTGACCAATGTAAACCCTTTATTGCTTGCATAACAATAATCTTTGCACTGACAGAAATACACCCATGGAATGTGTTCGAAATATCGTGAGCTGATTATATAAACACTTGAACTGAGCCTGCTGGCAGCGAACAAATAATGTCCGCAGTGCTATCTAGTTAGTGCGGACGTATTAGCTGTTGAGACAGAGCCGCAGCGGCTGACACTGTTCTGACTGAGCATGAGCAGTCGCCATTGTTTGGGCTACAGATTAGCCTAGTGCTGTCAGGCGCTCTTCGTACAGAACTGTTTAATTGACTCGTACATTAGTTACATTTAGGAAAAGTTAGGTTAAACTAGTAGTCATCGCTACTGTATGACTCATTAGGTGGAGAGATCGACACAGAAGAATGTCTGATCAGAGGAGTGGATATCAGCAGGTAACAAACATTATCCAGCTCGTTTGTTTGGTTTTAGAGCGAGTTTTTTTTCCCCGTAAGGTTTATGGTTTTATCGTGTATGTTTGGTCGATGAAGTTTTGATATTTTTTATGATCTAAATCGTATATTATTTCTGAAAAGACACTGTAATCGCTATGACGATAATTAGCTGGTTAACATTAGCCGCTCCTTCCGCGGCCTTCATTTTCCACTACGTTAATGGCAAACCGGAAAAACGACTAGTGAGTTGAGTTAACATACATTTATTATTTAGCGTAGAGTAAAACACACTGTTAGCTCTGCTTTACCACGAGTAATCAATATTTTAAGTTGTCATTATGATTAAATGTTGCAGCGAGCAGCTACTTATAATCTTAGAACAGTGATAAAGTTAATGATTTAACTGTTAATGTTACTGGAGGACAGAGGTTAACGTAATTATTTCGTTAACAAGATGATTATATTGTTACATTATGATAAGACGAATCAAAGAGTGTACATTGTCAATTATCCACAAAAAATGTAAAGAGATATTAGCCCTTAACGTAACATATGAGCACAAGACACCCACTAAATGTAATTCATGTACAAAAATGAATCATTTGTTAAGCATATTTAGATCATGAATCATTAGATGATTGTTTGATATATGTATATTTAAGACTATTTAACAATGTGCATTCTCAAAATATTAATTTATTGTCCTTTTAAATATTAAATCTTTTAAATAATTAGCAATGTTAAAACTACAGGATTTTACAGATTTGTGCAAGCAGGGCTCAACAATAAAGACTGCCCGATGACGCTTGGGACAGTAGACAGGATCATTACTGGCCTGATCGGGACAGTGCTGCCTTGTCACTAAAGTTCCATTTGCCTGCAACTATTTGTCAATTGCATGCATTTTAAGTTGTTTCTTTTAAGTCTTTAAATGCTACCTTCTCTGTGATGTCATAAACACCATATTGCTTTTCGGTTTCTCTTATCTGATTTGATGTTTTGAGCATGCTATTTTTTTTTTCCGTAATCTGGTAACAACCAATACAGTGAAGTGACGGCAACATCAAATTATAAGGGTAAATAAAAATGTCTGTTTCTAAAGTCTTAAAATGTATAGAAAGAGTCTTAAAAAAGGTCTTTGAGGTATCAAATTTCGCTCTGATTCCTGTATATACTTTGAAAAATATTATTGTTGTCTGATATTGTTTGCAAACATCAGTTGCTTTGCTTTGGTTGTGCAGTTGACTAATGATGAGGAGTCTGCGGAGGTGTTTCAACAAGCGGCTGATGCACCTCCACCATACAGCAGCCTTGGAGCGAGCAACGCAGGTAGAGCACAAGTGTCTAAATCCATTTGTCTGCTTATGAATCTACATTCACTGCCTGACAGCACCGACATAGCTCGTTATTAATGACGTTTTAACTCATGATGGTTGTTTAATTCATGCCATTGCTGTAGCTTTCTTCGAGTATAAGGAGGATGAGGTTTACCCCAAACCACCCTCATACAATGTTGCCACATCCCTGCCATCCTACGACGAGGCTGAGAGGAGCAAAGCAGAGGCCACTGTTCCACTTGTCACTGACAGGGTGAGTGTGTGTGTGTATGTGAGTGTGTGTATGTATGGTATTTAAATGTAATAAAGATACACCAACAATTTTTTTTTCATAACTAATCATTCTGATACTCATTTTGTTTTAGTGTTGTCTGATAATGTTGTGTGTTAATTAAATAAAGTAAATAAATGAATCCTTAATTACAGAGAAGAAAAACAATAAAGTTATTAAGGAAATATATCTGGCTCAAGTAAGACAATGTAACAATTTATTTATATTGTTGTAAATTTGTCATCTTTATCATTCCCTCCATCTTTGATAGTTTGCATTGCATATATATATATATATATATATATATATATATATATATATATATATATATATATATATATGATGGTTTCCGCTACATTCATTCTTCCATGGCGGGGCGTCACGCCAAAATTCATCCTGCCACGGCTACATTACAGCTTCTCATTCAAAACATTTTATTTTTTTTAATAGAAGGTGATAATCGCACCAAAACGTATTAAAGGGTAAGTGAATTATAACAGCGCAAACTTTTCTGTAACTGTAGTAGTGCTGTGCGTCATTTGTTTAACCCTTTAAGGTGACGTGCTGACTGACAGGTGCGTGAGGCCAGCAAACATGACATTTAACCGTTTCACTTTACTTCAGGACGCATTAATACCGCTTTGCAGGTCTATTGGTGACATTCATAAATAATCCTAGCAAATCTAATAAATGCTGAAGACATGCACGTTACATAAACGAACTGAATCGCACTTCAGCAGCATTTATTTTAGAGCGCACAAGAAGATCTGCACGCTTTGAAGCAACTTGTATTTGAGGGGGCGTGCAAGAAGTTTTGTGCACGAGCAGAAGAAATCAGCGCGCAAGCAAAGAGATCCGCTTGCTCGTAGGCTATTACATAAATGCGATCTCGACTTCTAATACTGCACTCATGACATTTGTCATTGAAATAATGCCACAGGTAGTTGGTAGATCTGTGTAAAAAAAAGGCCTGCCGCCACAGCTGGAAAAAAAATCCTACATGCATGCATACATACACACACAGTTGAAGTCAGAATTATTAGCCCCAGTGTTTATTTTTCCCCCTATTTCTGTTTAACGGAGAGAAGATTTTTTTAACACATTAAGCATTTTTTAACCCTTAAGCAGGTCGCACACCGGAAGCGCCGATCGGTGCCGCGACACGGCGCGCACATGACAGTACAAAAAAATCACACACCAGACACGGACAGTTGCATGATATTTAACATGAAACTAATCAGATGGCGCTCTGTTGCGCGGCAGAGAAATGAACAATGTCCTGAGTTGTGGCTGGGCACCGTGGACAGCCGCCGACTTGCGGCGCCAGTGTATGTACCCTGATAGAAACCTATGTTTAGAATTCTGAAATGTATGGCGCTGCGTGGCGCTTACACGGCGCGCCGCCGATCGCCGCTTCTGGTGTGCGACCTGCTTTAGAATCACAACAAAATTGTTGACGAAAAAAGGTCAATAAAGTAAAAAAATGATTTCAAATGTTTAAATAAAGAGGAATGTCAAATTCAAAAACATAAGATCATGCATTCAAAATATCTATCAAAATATAATATGCAAAACTGAAAATTAAAGGTGCTGTATGTAAGTTTTTGACTCTTCTAAAGCATAAAAATTCCATAATATGCTTGCAGCTATTTAAGAAACTTGCCAAGTGAACATTCTTGTTTATCTGAAAATGAATGCTGAAGTCAGATATTCTGCTTTGAAAATGAGCGTTATGTGCCAGAACGTCTGTCTTTGTTTTGGTTCTTTTAACCCGCCCAATGCCAGTTTAGCCTTTTATATTTCAGCACCCTGGGTTGCCCTGTTGGAAAACCATGTATTTCATTCATTCATTGATTCAGAAAGGCTCTGAAAGCATGCGTTCGTGACCAAAATGCAACCTCCCGTGGACAGTAACAGACTCCGAAATGAGACGCATACTCAGATTTACACATGAGGTTATTAATTAGCAAATAATATAAATATTACGAGCGTAAACATTAGGTGAGCAGGTTACATTGTAACCCCGTGTCCTAACAACACATTATGTGATGAGATACGCAGTGATAAGCAATTTGACTGTTTACATCAGACGAAACACGACTGAAATTTTTTAATACAGCCTTTCAGAAGCACAGAATATGCAGTCACAGTTCTGAAGTTCAATTTTAAACGGTTTATTTTATTTTCAAGATCTGAGCTGAACTATCTGCTGCTGCTGCTGCTTTCAGTAGTAGGGCAATAAATGTCATGTAAAATGGCATTCAAACTCGCATTGTTAGCATTTAACACTGAAGAAAGCACATAAGGTGTACCTGAGGTGACCATTGTCAGTATTCTGTTGTTCAGCTGCAAGAAATTGAAGTCATTTCTAATATATTAATTTTAGGTGTTAGTTAGAACAAAACTCCTTTTAATATGGAAATATTAATTATTCCTTAAATATCCATTATTCCTAAATATTCCTTCTATCACGTGTCGTTGATTTTATTTAGAACACTGTTTAAACCAGCCTTTAAGCTCGATCATCAGACTCGACTCCTGTTAGTCCTCAATCTGGCAACCTGCGTTTGTTTTGATCCAGGAATGCAGTACCTAGTTCAACCACTGGGTGTCAAACTTACACACTGCACCTTTAATGGCATGTGAGAAATGTGCAATAAAAATACACACATCTGTTTCCCGGACCAAATCCATATGTTTGCGCACAGATGTTGCTTAGTTTCCAGCAACTTTCATTTAATCACCAAGTATCACATTTTGTATCATATCATCAAGTACTGATTTTTGATCTGCCCTCTCTTATCGACACCTGATTTGGTGAAAAGAACAGCATCAGAGCTGATACTAATTCGGAATGTTGGTGAATTCCTTAATTTGATGCATCTTTATGTGTTCCTCTACTACAGGAGGAGGACTTCATTGCCAGGGACAGCTTTGATGACTCGGATCAGCTGCGGGTTGGGAATGATGGGATATTCATGCTGACTTTTTTCAGTAAGAGGGCACAGTACTCATAGCCACCACACTGGTGCACAATGAATGATGTATTATACCTTATGGATGAGTGAATGAAAAGATTAACTACACATATGGACGCAGAAGTGCAGTAGCTATATGTTCACAGCTCTTTATTTGTTTTTGCTTTACATCAGTGGCGTTCCTCTTTAACTGGATTGGCTTCTTCCTGTCCTTCTGTCTGACCACGTCTGCTGCCGGACGTTATGGGGCAATCTCTGGGTTTGGACTTTCCCTTGTCAAATGGGTCCTGATTGTGAGGGTATGACAATGTTACACACAGTATTATCTGAAAAATGTCTCTCTACTGATTATAAGTCCCACCAATTTAAAGCTGCAATATTGAGAGAAAGAACAAACACATTAGTGTCACATTTAATTTCATAGAAAATATAAAATAGGCTACCGGTAAGGTAAAAAAATGTTTACAAACATGTAAACGGGTCTTTTAGTTCTATTCTCTACATAAGAAAGCCTTTACATAGCTTGCCCGCTACCGTTCAAATTACATCAGAGTTACTGAACGCTCCCGCGCTTTATTCTGAAATGTATTCCCGCACTGCAAGAAATCTGGTCGGATCCCCCGGCTCCTGCGGTACAGCAGCGGGAATGCAGACCTCGAGTTCGTATTTACCACGTCTCCCAACTCATTCGGTCGAAACCCGAAATACTGCCAAACTGCAGAGGTTGTTCTTTTCTGAGACCAGGTCACTTAGTGTGCGACTTGCCATCTTGCCTCACCCCTTTCTCTCTCTCTCTCTTTCCTCCACACTGTCCTGTGATGACAATCGAGCAAACGCATTTTTAGGCATTAAAAAAATTGTATTTAATACTTGTCTCCTATAGAAGTGCATTGTTTTTTTATGACTGTATAACGGTATTGAAATTTTTAGATCCCGCGGTATACCATATTACCGCCCAAGCCTAGCAAGTAGTGATGTTTGTTTCATAATTATCATCATCAAGTGTTCATGAGATGGATTGCCTGAGGGAAGAAACTGTTTCACAATTTTACAGAATTAATAAATTAAAGAATGAATCAATTTTAAAACCGTTTAAAATGTATATCAATTAAAAAAAAAAGACAATATCCCTTCAAACTGCTACATCAGAGTATGTGTGGATGCATTGACTCCAGTCCATTGAGTTATTAGTAGAGAATAATTCAATTTTGCATTGTGGCCGCTAAACCAACTTAGTATTTAAATTTTTTTATAACCACTAATAACTCAACAGCCTAACTGCAGTTATTCCCTATTAAATCTCAAAGACTAAAGAAGCTAAATTGTACATTTAGTTTTACTACTATTTTATTACACTGTAATAGAGAAAGAAAACTACTGACTCCTCTTATTTTCTTTTATCAGTTTTCTACCTACTTCCCTGGATATTTTGATGGCCAGTACTGGCTGTGGTGGGTTTTCCTTGTTGTAGGTGAGTGTCACAATAAATTAACTAATCTTAGAGATAGATCTGGAATAGAAAAATAAATAAATAAATGTTGAAATCTAAAGGGATATGTCACCTCAAAATGACATTTTACTCACTATTTACTTCCTTCAAGTGTTTCCAAACCTTTATTATTTTCACAAAAGAAGATATTTTGAAGAATGTTCAAACCAGTGACTACTGACTTCCATAATAGGAAAATAAAAACTATGGAAGTCAAAGGTGATCGGTTTCCATCATTTTTCAAAATAACTTGTTTTATTCAACAGAAAAAAGTAAATAATGAGTAAAAAAACAACAGGATTTGTCAGTTTTAGGTGAGCTATCTGTTTAACATTAAGATGAATAAACTATTGTTTGCATATACGATTATATCATAAAGTATAAATGCCATTATAACTGTTGTGTCTTTTTAAATCCGCTCAGGATTCTTGCTGTTCTTCCGGGGATTCGTCAATTACTCAAGAGTTCGCAACATGGCTGACCACTCCATGTCCACCCTTCCTCGCACCAGAGTTCTTTTTATCTATTAGGTAAATCACAAGACATTTAGATGGTTTTATGTGCGCGCCATTGCATTAGGAGCTCAATTAATTAAAAGACAATCCATCAGTGATCTAAATTGTTGTGAGAATGACATTAAATGAGGATGAAGTATTTCTTTTTTTATTTTGTGAATAGATTACAGATCTCAGGATAATTGCAAAATGAACAAAACAAGAGCCGCCTACAGCTTTTTTCAGTCTTCAAGACAAAGAAGAGAACATCTGCTTCTGACGCCTTTGCATTTTATTTATTTAGTTTGAAGGATTGGAGTTCCTCCAGCCGTTTATCAGTGCTTGATTCATACAGTCAGCATTCATTATGCAGTAAGAACTTACATTTGCAATTTAAGTTCCAATTAGCGGCGATGCCATCAGAGAATCTGTTTTCATCCAAATTGTCAGTCACGGTTTGTTCTTTTAATTTGTGGGAAAGTTGTAATTTTACTTTGTGAGTAAATCTAGTAACTGAACTTTTTTTTGTCAATTAGAAAAAGAGTATGTATATACAGTACACAAAAAGAGTGATATCAAATGTTACCAATGCACCTTTAACAACAACAACAAGATGCACAGAGCAACTGGCGGGTCCTTGAAAAGCCAAAATCATATTAGCGCACAGTTTATTTAAGATGACGTAAACCTGTTTGGAATTAGCTTCACAAAAAGGACCAAAATAACCACATTGATTATAAAGAAAGGCTAGATTTAGAGCAGTTTAATATATACCGCTAACCGATTGAGCATTCAAGCACACCGGAATATGTAATGCGCTTAATCTGGCGTGAAGAATCGAATATATTATGATGCCAAATGTAGCGTTGATCTTTTTATTTTTATCGAAGACTTCAGTATGAGATAGTGCTTCACGTTGTGTTGTTTGTGATTTGTATGTTTTACACTTGTCAAGTAACTTTTAATAAATGTAACATCTATGGCAACAACACAGATCTCTTGGTGCAATTTCTTTTTTAGCAAAATACACAGTTACTTCCATTTGAAGGAGGCATATCCATCAAGAATACAGCTAAATTGTCATTCTTAAATATTATTATATATATATTTTAAATGTGAATGTATTTACAGTAATTAATTCCTGTGAATTCCAAAATAATGTGAACTTATTCGGAATATTACTTGCTGCTCAACAACCGTTAAAAACTGAGTAGTTAGTTTTACCCAACAAAAATGGTAAATCTGTTGCTTTTAAAGGGCACCTATTTTACCCCTTTTTCCAGATTTATGAGAAGTCTTTTGTGCCTCCAGAATGTGTCAGTAAAGTTGCAACTCAAAACACCCATCAGATTATTTATTAAACCTTTCAGAACATTAGAATTTTCTGCTCTGAACACAATATAGCTGTTTTTGTTGCCTGTGCCTTTAATGCTAGTTCTCCCCACCCACTGTTCCCACATGAGTGTCAGAGTGTGCCTCAATCTCCGGCCAGCACAGTGACAGACATGAAGGAAGCAGATCTCGCATAACATTTGTGAGAAATACTACAGTAAGAACTTTCCCGATGATTATTTGATGTATTTGTTGTGGAGTTAATAAGTCGATGAGAACGATGAGACGCACACAATGTTACAAAGTTCACGCACACACAGTGCACATTTAACTTGTTTTTGCATGACAAATGTGACCGGAGACACGTTAATATCCACTGCTGTATGGATATCCATTATGTTAATGTAGAAAATAAACCTGATTTAACATCCACAAACCGGCATTGAAGCGTCTTCTTTTATAAATGGACTGACATGGCTGTGGTGATAAAGACAGTAAAATTGCTGTAAATCATTTCAAACATGCGCTGATTTAAAAACGTTTTAAACGTGTAAAACTCATTCTTGATCACATTTGGTAAGGATTGATGATCACAGAGAGCTGAACAGATCTTTTAATCCTAGTTGCTTTGCGCACGTCCTGTGATGTTGATATGATACGCGTTACTACGGAGACATGTTAATACGCGGCTGTCAATCAATTCAGTAGACAGGGACACTCCTACGTCATGTTGCGGTGAGCCTCAAAATGTCAGGATTTTAATGTCAGGGGGGAAAAAAAGAGACTTGTTGTCTTTATGTCACTCCAGTATGACTGTGGACACACTATACCTGCACACGGTTCTGCCCAAACAGCTTACAAAAAATGATTTTCATCATAGATGACCTTTAAAGCAATTAGTTGACTTCAAAAAAGTGAGTAAACCTGTTCTAATTTAGAACTGTCACATTTTACAATGTATTATTCATGGTAAAAACTTGAAATGATGGAAACAGGTCATTTTTCCCCCCTATTTATTTAGTTATTTTTAATTTTCTTAATAATATGTTTTGGTGTATTTTAGAGAGAGGGGAAGGATCGGCATAGGACCTCGATGCAGGAATCAAACTCAGGTCGCCGTAAGCACCGGAGTGCATATGTCAACGCACCAACCACTATGCCGTTGGTGGCGACATCTCCAAAAATATTTGAATGAATAGGCCGTTCAAAATATGATTAATAAATTTTTTTTAAATAAGCTTCGAACCCATTTATTAAATCCTATTTTTGTCTTAAGCCCTGCTGATTTTGTTATCTAAGACAAATTTGGGAAATCCTAAAAGATTACTGAAATCCTGGGCTAAAATCTGTGGTCTTTGATTGTTGGTTTGATGTTCACTGACAGCCGCTTGGTGCCTGTTGCGATCAGATTTTTCCCTCCGATGAAGTTCTGGCAGTGTCAGAAGATTTTAGACACTTTCCTGCAGTGTGACAACAGCTGCGATGAGCGTCAATCCAAGAACCAATAGGAGCTCAGTAATTTGATGACGCAATCCATGCAACAATTCAAATGACCGCAGGGAAATGTTAAACAGTGCTGGGTGCAAAATTGCCGCAACATTGTTTACGTTTGCTGTGAGGAATCATTTCAGAAGGTGGGATAGTGAAAGTGTCACAGGTGGATGACGTCAAACTCCAGGGGGCGTTGTCTTTCGTGTTAGGCGCCTCTTCTTTGTCATCCAATCTGACTTTATGACAGCTGAGATCTTACAGTGTGACATGGGAGCCATGTTCAGGATTATAAAAAATCCCAGTGTGAGCCGGCCTTAAAACCCCCAAAACATTTTGATGGATTAAACTAAATGAATCATATTAACTTGTGTATTTCACATACTGTTAAATCATGATCATTTTCAGATCCTCAGTTGAAGATTTTACTTGAAAAAGACAAAAGAAATATTATTAATGTATGTTGACCTCTCTCATAATCTGTTGGTTTGGTGCTACATGTATTGGCTTGCTTAACTATTCATTCACTCGCAGTTGAAAATAACTTGACAAAATTGTTTATGATTCATTGTAGGTTTAAGATTTATTATGTTTAAAATGATTCATAATGTTACACAATAATGCTATTTCTGCATTGTTCATGAAAGAAACGAGCACAATTAGACGCACATTAAACATGCAAACAAACAAAACCACATGAAATGTACAATTTGTTTTAACTAAAAAAATAAATTCATACTAAAAAAATAGGTTACTCTTGTAGTAGTTTTATGTTTTCATCCAGTGCACACTTAAACAAAACATGCTGACATCCAAGAGTTAGTATGCTTGTTAGTCTGTATACACTGTATGTTTAGCTGTCTATCTCATTGAGTTTGTGTTAATAGAGTTAGACTACTCTGGATTATGTGGTTAATATATGCGTTTGCATACATTTATGACTAGGGGCCAGTTACTTAAACTTAATTTGCTCATACTTCAGTTCTCTTCTTTGGTTTGTTCTTGACCAAAATAGAAAATAATATATTTAATCCTTGTTTGCTTAAAGAAGCACTCCACTTTTCTCATTTAACAACTCCCCTAGATTTTAACAATTGTTAAAATTAACCCATTTTTTTTAATTCATCCAGTCGATCTCCACTTTAAGCTCAGCTTAGCATACAGTTGAAGGCAAAAAGATTAGCCCTTCTGTGAAATTGTTATTCTTTTTACAATATCTTCCAATTGATGTTTAACAGAGCAAGAAACTTTTCACAGTATTTTCTATAACATGTTTTTCTTCAGGAGAAAGTCCTTTCTTTTATGCCTGATGAACACTGAGTGGTGCAGTGTAGGCCTACTGTATGTGTCAACTTTATTAGGCTTGTGTCTGCACTGCCAAATGATACCGTTTTAGTAGGCCAGAAAGTTGCAGTCAACATCATTCACACTCGAATAAAAGTAACAGTAAACCCATACGGGTCATTCACATACCATATAATAAGCACTTCTCACTTAAAATTGTTAACTACTTCTCTTTCTATGAACAACTTAACCTGCCTAAGCCAGCTATGTTTAGTTTAAACCAGCCTTGGTAATGGTCATTAACATCGTTTCCTAGCTGGAGACTATTCTTTGTGCTGCGTAATGTCATTGCGCCTGCTGTAGCCATGGTACTGCAGCAAACTTCCTTGATTATTATGCCTGCAGTGGAAATTCAAGCCTGACAATATTTTCAAGTGAAAAATTGGCTTTTTATTTTAAATTGGAACTAGTAGTTAGTTAAAATGGACTAGTATGTATTTAATAAGTACTAGTGTTTAATTAATGAGAACATTTATCTGATACATGTGAACTCCCACAGAATTTAAGGCAAAAATTTAGCAACAGACCTCACCAATTAAAGAAGCGCAGTACTAGTATATATTAAATAGATACGAGTACTGGTATCTAATAAGAAGTACCAGTGACTAATGTACAAATAGTATCTTTTAAAGGGTCACAGAACCCTTGACAAGTTTTTCTTAGATTTTAACATATTTGTGTGTGTTGAATGTCAATTAAGACAACATTAGCATCTAATTGTAGGGAACAACTGGCTAATTTTGAGAATCCCCCCCTAATCTTGTCATCACTGGTGGTGATGTAGGACTGCAAGGGCTGCGTAGAATTGTGAGTATTCAATGACTCATCAGTGTCTAATTATTATTTATGAGACTGAGTTTTCTTGTCCTGTGAGAAGACACTGTTTCTGAAGTATTCAGTCAATAGGTGTTCATGATTGGTCTGCAGATTGACACCGCACTCAAATGCTGACAGACTTTCAAACGCTCCAGTGCCTGAGGATTTTTCTATACCTTCAACGTAGGTATGTGTGCGACTTCATTTTTAAAATAAGCACTCTTTAAATATAAATTCTTGCATTTTACCTCAGCCTTTTGAGTCAGCATGGACTATTACTCATTTCCACTTTGCTTCGTCATGCACACTGACACTCCTCATGCTCGCAGCTTTCATCATTACCTTTTTTTTTTAATTATTACTTTGTGATAAACTTGAACTGACAGGAAATTTCATGACCCTATAAATATAAGTTCTGATGAATACGTGTCTTGTGGATTAAGTACAAGGGACGAGTATCTACAATGGGTACTAGTATCTATAGCACTAGTATCTGAATTAACACCAGTAGCAAATGAATAAGAACTAGCTTAGGCCTACTTAATAAATAATATATATTAGAATCTAAAAAATAAGTAATAACTCAAAAACAGATACAGTAGTTCATAGATTAAAGGAGTCATATGAAACGTTTTCATGGTTTCCTTCATGGTCTTTGGAGTATTAAAAGCTGTTTGTGCATAGAAAAGATCAGTAAATCCTCAAAGGTTAAAGTCTCTAAAGAGGTAAGCCGTGGAAACACCATGGGTTTCATTGTTAAATTGTCTAAAATAAACCTTACCAATCTGTTACGTTCTACTTAAGTCACACTGGTAATGTTAATCGATCAGCTTGGTCATCTGCAGTTACTGAATCAGATTCAGCCTCGAGTTAAAAAGGTAGTTAGGGCGTAACATTTTTGACACATGCTTGAGGTATTTGGCAAATCACAGCAAAGTGGTTAGCTGGCCAATCAGAGCACACTGCGCTTTTCAGGATGATGAGCCTCGTAAAAAGCTAGACATTTCGAAAAAGCCAGACCAGACATGAGCAACAATAATGTACGGTATGACAAAATAATGTTTGATTTTTAACAATAAATAGTGTAAGCAACATGATATTCTTTAAGCAATGTCATATATGACCCCTTTAAATATTAAAACAGCTTGTCATACTAGCAGTTAGTCAAAGTGTTAAAAAACAAAATGAGATCAATTGTAATACTATTAATACTAAGCGTCTTATGTAACTGGCCACAGGTTTCATCCTTCAGTCCTCTTCCTGCTCCACCTGTCGTGGAAGAAAGAAAATGGCCTTTTGCCCGATGTGCGTTCTTGGGCCTCTTTTCATTTTCCCGTTCTTTTTTATTCCGACATACCAGTTTTCACCGCGTTTTTGAGACTGATATGTGTTGTAGTGGTTTTCCTCCATCTTCTCCAGGAAATAACTTTCATCCGTCACTAATGACTGCAAAAACAGATAGGATCTTATAGCTGTTGTTCAAGTAGCGATGTATCTGTTTGCGAAATGTTTGTTTAGACTCACTGAAGCGTACAGCTTGCCATGTTCATTCATCGAGAGGTAAAGACCTGTTTCTGATCCTTCGATCACCACCACTCCTGGACTTGTTGCTTTTATGCGCAGTATGCCTTTAAACAGACACACATGCAGAAAGACTGCTGTAAACACAGGGGAGGTTTGTCGGAAAATGATACAGATCAATCTCAGATTCCAGAACAGTGGCCCACATACCAAACTCCCATGCTACAGAGCATCAAGGACAAGTGTTTGTTACTCTGATGACAAGCTATCTCCATTTTTAATTTTGGATAATTTTTATACAGTTGAAGTCAGAATTATTAGCCCCCCTGTTTATTTTTTCCCCAATTTCAGTTTAACAGAGATTTTTTCAACACATTTCTACACATAATAGTTTTAATAACTCATTTCTAATAACTGATTTATTTTATCTTTGCCATGATGACAGTAAATAATTTTTGACTAGATATTTTTAAGACACTTTTATACAGCTTAAAGTGACATTTTAAAGGCTTAACTAGGTTAATTAGGTTAACTAGGCAGCTTAGGGTAATTAGGCAAGTTATTACATAACAATGGTTTGTTCTGTAGACTATCAAAAAAATATATAGCTTAAAGGGGCTAATAATTTTGACCTTAAAATGTTTGTTTTTTTCATTAAAAACCGCTTTTATTCTAGCCAAAATAAAACAAATAGGACTTTCTCCAGAAGAAAAAATATTATCAGACATACTGTGAAAATTTTCTTGCTCTGTTAAACATCATTTGGGACATAGAAAAAGAAAAAAATTCAAAGGGGGCTAATAATTCTGACTTTAACTGTATATGTTTTACTGTTAAAGCTGAGTGTACACGCAAGTAAAATATATAGTTTTACCCCTGTAAAGCCTACTATATTTGATATGAAAATCACTGAGGCTCCAATTTGTCAATGTGGTCAAACCTCTGAAAAACCTGTTGAGCTTAATCTGCTATTTGCATTCTGATGGATTGAACTAGTTCATACTACTTTAGTAAATAAAAAAATCATTTTGATTAAACTTTTTAGAGTAACGTATAACAGTATTTAACCTTCCTGTCGTGTTTAGGTCAAATCTGACCGATTTACAACTTAAAACACTCTTAAATATTGTGTTTTACATCCGATTGCCTTAAGGTCTTATGATATCCTCCACACCATGCATTTGAACATGTAAAAGTGACGATCACCTCTTTCATTGAATTTTGAATGTTTTAGTCAACCTTGTTACACCTGTGGTGCTCCCGGTCAAAAGTGACCGCCATCGGAAAAGAATGGGTATCCAGACTATATTCATCCATCAGACAGAAAACCTCCCCATATGCTGTACACCACCCCAACTCACTCACTCACTATTTGTATTTTCACTACAGTCATTTTATGTCTAATTCTATAAATTCATGTTAAACGTTTCTTTGAGACATTGTTTATAGCTGAAGAGTGTTGAATACATATTTGGTTTTGAAAGATGTTTTTTTGAGCTAATTTAAGAGCAGGTTAAAAAAGGTCACTAAAGTAAGGGGCAGGAGGTGAACACGACAGGAGGATTAATGTTACATTTCAAAGCACATTTTTGCAGCAACTCTGATCAATCATTCAAATATTATTTTTAATAATATCAAATAGAGAACATCTATTTTTTAAATTTGTTTTAGGGGATTATGTTGAGTAAAATGTCATTTTAGTTTTATTCTGTAAACATGACATTTCTTACACAGTTTTTTTACAAATGTAAAATATTTACACATTTATGCTGTGTATATTGTAAAATTAACTTTTTAAGGCCTTGGTGTTTGAATTTTAAGACTTTTAAGACCCTGCGGATACCCTGATCTTAACTCTAAATATGTTAGGCTTTACAGGGTTATTTAAAAACTTGATACGTTGTAAAAACATAATTCTCTTTATATAAAAACAGAATAAACACATGAAATAAGCTACTGAAACTGTTCATGTTTCTCACAATGATTACACTTTTTGGACCAAACACAACATGTTACTGCAAAGCTAAGGTCCAAATGTTCTGTCTAATTAGAGATGTAAGAATATGTTTCCTTGTATATTCATCTGTTCTATGCTGTTCCCAAATCCAGAAACAGGTCCTCATAAGTGAATGAACGTTTTAAAGACTGATAGCACACATGCAGAATAATAACTCACTGTATGCGTTTTCGTCAGCTGCTCCAGCCACTGTCCCGTCCGCCAAGATCTGAAGGTGAAATCCTCCATTCATACAGTACAGCCGCGTCAGTTTTTTATAGTCGCGCGGGCTGGACTTTACCGCAATATCGGCCTCGGTCATGCCTACAATTCAATGAGCTATTCTCAGCTCAGTCGTGTTTGAAAACAGAAAATGGCCGTGTCTCAAAACCTAGCGAGCTGCTTACCTACGGCATTTTAGAGGCAGCTGGCGCAAAAACGTGCATACGGTGGCCGAAAATGCTGCTGCACAGTGGATTTGAGACACGGCTGATAATGCAGAAGCTGCAGAGGACGACGAACGGGTTGTATTCATCAACTCAGAACTTGTCGTTACGAAATCCCAGAACAAAATGCTTTATATTATATGTAAATATAAAGATTATGGATAAGATTATTATATTTACAAATTTTAAAATAATCTAAATAAAATAGGCTATTCAATTTTATTATCTTAGTCAATTAAAGTCATTTAGAAAAGCCATTAGAACATATTTTTATCTTTGTGGTAAACCTTGCTTGAGAAGAATATAATAATATTTTATAATAATATATTAAAAAGCGTACATTAATAAAATGCAAGAATTTGCTTAATAAACTCTTATTGATGTTTATGACCATCATTTGTCCTGAGAAATAATATGTGTGTTTACTATTTATATATATATATATATATATATATGTATGTATGTATGTATGTATATATAAATACACACATGCATGCATATATTTGAGAAAATACTTATTTATATTTAGATTAGATATAAATTATGCAGACAAATTGTAGATATAAATAAAAAAATCTTAATAACGATATTGTTTTGTATAGTTTTGTTTCTACTGTATGTGTGTATTACATGTACATAATTAATAGCTATATATAACACATACAGTTGAAGTCAAAATTATTACCCCCCTGAAATATTAGCCCTTGTTTATTTTTTTCCCCAATTTCTGTTTAACAGAAATATTTTTTCCAACACATTTCTACACATAATAGTTTTAATAACTATCTTTGATAACTATTAGATAATAACTAGCCATGATGACAGTACATAATATTTTACTAGATATTTTTAAGACACTTCTATACAGCTTAAAGTGACATTTAAAGGCTTTAACTAGGTTAATTAGGCAGGTTAGGGGAATTAGGCAAGTTATTGTATAATGATGGTTTGTTCTTTAGACTATCAATATATATATATATATATATATATATATATATATATATATATATATATATATATATATATATATATATTGCTTAAAGGGGCTAATAATTTTGACCTTTAAATGTTTTTGTAAAAATTCAAAACTGCTTTCATACTAGCCGAAATAAAAACAAATAAGACTTTCTCCAGAAGAAAAAATATTATTAGACATACTGTGAAAATTTCCTTACTCTGTTAAACATCATTTGGGAAATATTTAAAAAAGAAGAAAAAAAATTAATGGGGGCTAATAATTCTGACTTCAACTGTATATTATATCAAAACAAACTTTTATTTTGGATGCTGAGATTAACTAGGATTAATCTTTGCGCAGCAGTTTTTTGTTTTTGTTTTTTATAACCTATTTCACAATTTCATTTTTGTCTGAACTACACAGTTTGTGTTGGAATCTGAAGCTGCCGTCGAATCATCCACATGGATGCTGCACACTGGTGATGGTGAAGAAAGACCTCACACTAATGTAAAGCGTTTTAGGTGTACGACCATACACAATAAATGCGCTTTATAAATGTGCATTGCTTACATCTGTACACAAATATAAAGATGCAAAGCCTTTTAATAAAACACCCCAATTTTCTCCCATTTGAATTTTTCCGCCTACCGCCGCCTAAAGCTTTGTGATTGGTGGTTTAGCTACAACTGAAAGACTTATTTTGAAGGACAGTAAAATTGACCAATCGCTTATTTAATATATATGGGCGGGGTTTGGTATCGTTAAATTTACGAAGTTAACTGTGACCATCACCACGGAAATGACGCGAAAATTTATTTTAACCGATTTCTTTGAAGTAAGAATCATCAAATGGTGAGTTAAAGTTATTTTAAAGTTAATACGTTAGGCCTCCGCGCCAGATAATTCACACACTAAGCTTTATTTTATAGAAAACTCTTTCTTTCTTTGTTTAACAAACTGTAACTATCAGTGAAGAGATTGGTTCTAAAAATTTTGGCTTGAATAAAGGTGCTTTTCTTTGTACCTTCAAGTCAATAACCTTTATCTTAAGTGTGTTCTGCCACTGTGGTTTTTGTAATGGGGATACATTTTCTTTGTTGTCAGGAGATGGATGACTATTTTATGCTGTGCCAGCTATTTAAATCTTAAGTGGTGGATGATTGTCAGCAGTTTTATTTTAGGACTTGCATTTTGTCTGCTTATCACCAAACAGCTTACCTGCCTGCCCCTTCTGTCTTTTAAAATCTGCTCAATTTTAAATGTAAAAAGATGTTTTTGAATCATTTATTTACATTTATTGTATATGTGTCAATGTTTCTAGTCTCTAATCTAAATCTAGTGAGTTTTACTCCAAACAGTGACGCATTGAGTTCGGATTTCGGTGGAGAGGGTATTCCACAGTTTTGGGCCACCTACTAATGCAAAAAACAATCCATTGCTTATACCTGGATCTTAGGACCTTCAGCAACAATTAGTCTGGAGATCATAGGGACGTGTTATGTTTGAGAACATTTCAAATCTCACAGGTCCTGACCCTCTGGTTATTCAAAATCCTATGCCACTTCTCGCAAAAGAGCAGGGGTTTAACTCCAGTATCCTGGCCGAATTCCCTCCCTCGACCCTTACCCCTCATGGCCTCCCAATAATCCCTTCCACTAAATTGGCTGCATCACTGTCTCTCCTCTCCACCTGCAGCTGGTGTATGGTGATCCCACTGGCACGGTTGTCCTGTAACTGCCGTCGCATCATCCACATGGATGCTGCACACTGGTAAAGGTGAAGAAAGACCTTCTCACACTAATGTAAAGCGTTTTGGGTGTACGACCATACACAATAAATGCGCATTTATATAAATGTGCATTGCTTACATCTGTACACAAATATAAAGATGCAAAGCCATTTACTGCATAAAAAACAGTGATGTTCTCATGTTTCGACTGTTAGTCTGCATGTGAACAGCAGTGTTTTGCACAAGTTGTAACTAAAAAAAACAAGTTCTTTTAATTGCTAAACACTTTTTGGTTTTGTTTACATGCAGACAGAAATTTCTTTGAGAGCCAAAGTTTGATATCAGCTAAACTTCTGTTTAGAGACTCAAGTGAATCTAGAGTCTGATGCAACAGGGAGATATGCATGAATATTCAATATACATTCTTAGAAGTTGACCCTCACTCCTCAGAGGCGAGAATATACCCATTTTCACATGACAGTCAATCGCAAGAAGCAAATTCTCAGAGCTTGTGTTTTCCTCTGCAATTTTTCAGCTTTAACAGCAGTAAATTGACTGTTCCAAATGCACCAACATTTCTAAATCATCCTCATATCAGCTTGATTCCATAATGTTTTGACTAGACATGGGCCGTGTAAGATCCTGACAGTATGATAACCTTGGATAAAAATATCATGGTTTCACAGACTCGCAGTATTCTGCTCTAAAATATGTTCCTTTTAAATGTCTGGGTAAAAAAACAACTAAATGTTCCCCAATGAACACAATATATTTTACGAAACAAATATAAATGTAAAATATCTTGGAACAGTAAACATGTCAGGGTAAATAATTAAAATAAATCATTCATCATTAGTTACACAAACACTTTTTTTTTTACTTGAAAAGGCACCTTTGCATATAAAGTAAACCTCTGTACTGTTCAGGTTCATGCTTGGATGTTGGTGCTTAAGCGATTTGGATTTCAAATGTTTGCTGAATCCTTGCTGACCAGTAGCTTTTGATGTAGATGGTCCTTTTCTTCTGAGCTGTTGCTCTAATAATAAATACATAAAATATTTATTAAAAAGAGAAACACGATAAACCTTGAACCCGATTATCTTCCCATGCCTGACCCAACAAATACACTCTACCACTAACAATGTAAAAATACAAAATAGCATTACAGTGATTTCTTCTGTAAAAAATTTCATAAAATAAGAATGACACATCTCATTAAGAAAAATAGTCCTGTCGTGTTACACTGCCAGTCGAGTGTTTAGCAAGTTGTTTCATTAGTTTAATTAAATGTCATTTAATTATATATTTAAATTAAATTATTTCAATAAAATAACTCTCAAACATTCTATTCAGATATTCGCTTGTCACTTTACACGTTTGAACATGACCTTAAATGCATTATATGAATGATTTACTGTATAAGTCGCACCATGTTTCAACTCGTAATTTTAAAGCAATAACTGATAATCCACAGTTTAGCCTACACAGACCGCTGATGAAGTATCGATTTCTAGGCTGTCCAAAATCGCATACTCTCTTGAACATTTTATATTGCAGGTGCAAAAAAGACATCTATATTATATTGTGTAATTGGAGTCATGTGACTTACCTGCATCTGTTGCATCGCTTGACTACCATTCATAAACCTCCGTTCAGAATCTCTCCAGAAGTAGAAGGTCATCCAGGTAGTTTGCACTAGGGCTGCACGATATTGTAAAAAACTGACATTGCAATATTTTATTTGTCTGCGATACATATTGCGATATTGAGTATACTTTCACCTGATGAAATGAACATCTCTATTTGGAAATAATTCATAATTTTAGATTGATTGGTATGATTTTGTAGTTTAGTGCATCTGTATGAATGAAAATAAACCAAATCACTAGCATCGACAAATACAGTTGAGCAAAGATGCAAATGAAATGCACAGAATTTTATGGTTGTCTTGGAGTCTAACAGGCAAAATAACAATAAACAAATGTAAAATGTCATTGTAGTCTGTATGGTATAACTACAATTAATCTCTTTTAAAAGCATTAGAATTTCTTGCCTGAATGTTTTAAACTGGCCTGAAATGCTCACAGAACTTAAACACCGATGCAAATGATAAACATGTTGACTTTAGTAAAATTTTACAGTGAATCAACAAATCACATATGATTTCAACTGTGGAAAATTCCAACTCGACATTGCAGATCCTGTGATGTGACTATTGCGGACAGGCACATTGCGATATCAATGCTGAAATGCTATATTGTGCAGCCCTAGTTTGCACTTACTTACAATAAGTATATGTAGGCCTGTCACAATAATAAATATATTGACCTATCGCACAACACTTTGGGATGACCTCAATCATTTTTGGTGATGCAATATATATCTCTACATAAAACCAATTCCAACCACATTTTAGCTGACTTTGCAACATCTCTATCTCTATTGGAGGTGTCAGGGTTAGTATGGTGAAAAATAACACCATAGTATTTACCATAAATTACTTTATATAATTACATAATTGTATATTTTCATGTGGGTGTCTGACAACTAAAAATAGATCTGGTACCAGATATCGCAGCCTCTTTTTTTTTTGTTAACATTTATTATAATTCATTTAAGATATGCGTTTTAACATTCTGATTCCAATGTCTAATTATTAAATTGTTAAAATGACTATAATTAAAATATTCTTAAAAATAAAATGTGTTTATCGCAATATATTTTGGTGCAATATATCGTTCAACAAAAAATAGATATAGTGACAGGCCTAAGTATTTGAATAATGATGTGATAATATGTAAACTAAACATTAATTTATTATGAACTAATGATGAGTAAATGCATGCGAAAATCATGAACTAACTTTAACTACATGAGTCACATGAGTTCATATGTGAATAACAGCAATGATATCATGATATGTTAATGCATAATTATATCATGACTTTACTTGGAGGGGTATATCAACATTAACCCATTCCTAAATACTCATTAACTTCTTATAGACATCCATCTAGTGTGTTTACACCTAGTGACAATAGAAAATTGTTCTGTCAACATGAACAGTTTAAACAAGGGATGCTCTGATCGATCGGCATTGGCCAATAATCACATTTAATGACTCAATCGGTACTCGTCAATCTGACCGATTTTATACACCAATCACAAGTGTTTGTTTATGAGTTCAAGGGGAAGATGCACGTGCGCACCTGGGTTATACAGATAGCAGCACTACGACATGTGAGTAGGTAAATGATGCGTGGGGGCACAAGCGATTATTGCGCATGCGTCACGGCTGCTAAAATATATACAGAAGTGTTGCGACCTCTGTTTATATAGTTTATAGTATATCCAGTGTTTTGAGCTGCTGTTACTCAAGCGGAGCAATCAGCCCCATCTTGTGTCCAACCATTTGACCTCTCCCAGAAGCTCTGCGGGTCTCCCGCATATTATCTATTATTTTCTGTAAAGCTCCTTCTGTCCACACTAAATAGTTATAAGAGACTTGTTTAAGATTATATGCAGTAATAATAATGTATAGAAGTATTTCCTTATATCCAGTATCCTTAGTTTATTACTTTTGGTAGGGAGAGATCTCCACTTACAGTATCATACCTAAAGGGAAAATGTGCTATATGCAATGGCAAAGTTACTTAAAGCTTGAAGCATCAGAATCAGTACTCTGTATCGGCTCAACACCCATAACAAGAAATTGGTATTGGTATATTGGTACTCAGTATTGGCTGCAAAAATCCTGATGGGAGCATCCTTCGTTTAAACACATGAGTTCATGAGTAGTTAAGGATGAGTTAATGGCTTTTGGCCCCTCCAAGTAAAGTCATGACAAAATTATACATTAACAGTTCATGAGTTCTTGTTGGTTAGATTCAGCTTAAACTTAAATGGTAATTAATACATTAATTAACAACATGTACTAACAAGTAATTAAGGTAGCCGTTATTCACACATGAACTCATATCACTGACTGTAGTTAAAGTTAGTTCATGATCAGAGCGCACACCTTAACTCCTCATTAATTCATAATTAGGTAATGTCTAGCTTGCATATTAACACATCATTATTCATGTACTGTTATTTCAAAGTGTTACCAGTAGTTGTCTGACTACAGCTTTTTGAGTACTCTAATTCTTACACTGCTGTATCATTTGTAAAACACTGGAGAGCTTTTCCATGCATTTGACTCGCGTGACAAAATAAGCGTCTACTTCTGACACTGTAGGGTCTAACAGAACATTTTATTAGACATGTTGCAAAAGTTCATGTAAATACATCTGTTTATTTGTCTCATATATATCTGTAGGAACGGAAGAGCAAAGTGAAAAGTGCTGCTCATATATTGATTAGAATTTTGAAAATAAGTGTTGATCGCTAAATCTGTACCACACAATGCAATGCTAAGCAGTTTGAAGCCGAAGAGATCATCTGAATTTTATTCATGTATTAAACAAGATGGATTAAGCTTCCACAGAAGAAATCTAAAATATTCTCATCATCTCTTTATCCCTCTGCTGAATATATATATACCTTTGACAACTGTTAAGACAAGCACAGTTTTTTTTTTTTAGATTGTACAAATTGAAAGCGATATACGTTTGGCACAGAAATAACAGATAATACAGGTGAGTAGAAATTCCCAGAGAGTAAACCCTGCTCCTGCACCACAGTTTGACTGATTAAACAAACAAACAGGTCAAGGTTAGTTTAATGAATTAGTCTGACCCCGATTAAAAAACAAAACAAACAAAAACATACAGGATCTATAGAGTTTTAGAAGTTACGTGAATATTAATGAAGTGGGCCTGAGTTGATGTTTGGTGTAGCTAAGTGTGATTGTACTGTAAAGGACTATTTAAAAAAACATCTGTCTGAATGAATCCAGAAGGTTTAGGTACTATAATCTGCATCCATTGTTTTGGTTGTACACTGTGGCGTATGCCAGCGACAATAAAGGAACAATTACAACAAACACATAAAAACAAAACAGACAAAGCAAACTCATGTTTCACATTGCATAATTCCTATATCAATTAACAGGTGAAATTAATAATAAATGGCTTTCTTTAGACATGAATACGCCTTTCTGTAGAACTAACTAAAATCAGCCCCTTTAAAGCATTTACAAGGAGTGAAAGTGCTCGATTTGCATTTTTCGGCCGACGTCCAATCAGCATAAAAATAATCGTCAGGACTCCACCTCCATGTCATATCAGTAAGGATCACTTTTTTTGTTGGTTTTTTTTTTCCGTTTTTTTTTTTAAGTTCACACTACTCAATTACAGAGCTGCCAAAAAACACGGCCATATTTTTTTTTTTTCAAATTACAAGTGCAAGTGGGTATAAAAGTACAATCAACTATGAGAAGAAGAATTCCTAACACAATGACGAGTCAAGAAAACGGCTAAAAGGAAACAAGCTAAAAAAGGCACATATTTTCCCTTTTCTGTGTATATATGCGATTCTGTTAACATGAGTTTTAAAACTGTAGATATGATGTCATACAAAAAACGTATTTCATTTTCAAACCAAGCTGAAGCCATTATAGTCTCTGTACATATTATTGAAATGATTAATATTTCAACTGTTATCATCTGAAGTTAAAAAGTAGGATATTGGGATCGAAGTAAAAGTGACTACTGTGTATAATCCGAGCATACTGGACTGTAAGTGCTGCATCTGCTCCGAAAAATAAAAGACGTGTGGAACTCTACTTAGCAAGTGACCTTTAGACTTAGATTAGCTTTCTTTTACTAATAGTTGATGCTGGGAGTCAAACACCTGAGACGACATGTATGGGATAATCTATCCATGTGATTCACGATTATATCATTTCAACAGTTCAGCCATTTTGTTAGTTCTCTTTTTATATATATATAATCTCTAATTACCCGTCTCTTCCTCTGACTCCACTTTTTTGTGGTCAATGATGGAGTTCTGTGCTGGGTTGCATACAGTTGCAGCCCTCTCAGCACTCTCACTCAGCTCTGCTCCATCTGCGTTTTCGGGTCGGGTGGAGGGGAGTGAGGGGATATTTAAGGCATCGTGTCCTGCTGTTGGGAGGAGATTCATTTCTGGTGAAAGAGCAGCGGTTTAACACTCCCATCTTTGAATTTTGGTAACTGGTTGCTGATGATTTCTGCAAGCATTTCGGGGAACTCCACGCTCAGGGATTTATTCACAAAGGTGTAGAAGCAGAAGTTCAGGAGTCCACCCACCAACTGCAGAGATAAAGAGATGTGTTAGATTTAAACTTTTGTAGAAAACTCCAAGCGACATTTGTAATGATTTACTTCTGTAAGGAAAGAATATTTGTCGTAGGGTGAGAGAGTGAAGTGTGTAAGATTTCCTTTGTGCTTTAGAAAGGTTTTGTGTGCCATTGACATTGTGGTCAATAATGACTACAGTCATTGTATTATGCCTGGTAGGGCAATAGTTAGAATTTGTTGCTAAATTGGATACGGTTGTGGTCAGAATTTAACGAGAATTATTTATATTATTTATTAAATTTCCCATTTATTGTATTTTATATGCATCTACCCGCACCCCAACCCTAAACAAGCACTTGCTTACAGACTGGACATGTATTAATGTGCATGATGCCACCATTTTCTCAAAATTGCACTTGTAGTTTACATTGTGACAGTTATTGTTTTGTTTAATAAAAAGATATTTGCAGGCCATTTTAAATGTTTGTTTTCAGTCCCTGAAATGCTTTTGTTGTATTAATAACCAAAAAAAAATCATTATGTTGGGTTAACACCAAGCAGAAAGAGAAATTATGCATTGTACCACTCAATCTAGATTACTCAGACTGTTTTACCTTGTGTGAATTTTCCACTTGAGTTGCAATATTTTGAGGCGATTTAGGTGAAAACCATGCATTTGTGCCTAATGTGTCAATCATTACTCATCGATCACTACACTAGGAGCAAATTTACCTCTATTCATGCATTTCCATTGACTGTATTAGCGCTGCACAATATAGTTTCAGCATCAATATGGCATTCGCAATAGTCACATCACAAGATATGTAATATGTAACAAGATAATGTTGAGTCTGAATTAAAGTTGACCAGGAGCCACAGAATTGTATGTAATTACTATATTTATACAGAATATATACGATTTATTCTTGTTTCTTGTCCAGATATCTACATTTCAAAGCAAAGACAAGATTACTTTACTTTACTTATCCCACTGGAAGATAAGTTTGCTTACTTAAAGGAAAAACTCATAATTTAGATTTATTTCTTCTCAAGCTGAAAACAAAACCATTTTTTTTACTTGGACTAGAAACAAGACCATTCAAAGTAAGAAAAGCACTTTTTGGATTGTAACTTATTAAATGTTTGCACTTGAATACTGTTAGACTCCCCAGAAAACCGTCAAATAGTGCTATGGGGTATATGCCGAAGCATGCTGATAGGACTTTTAATTTGCCAGTAACCTGGTTAATTGTTTCCGGTGAATTGTATGCCAATGCAAAATCGGCGCGTTTAAGGTCCGTTTTCTTTAAAAATCAGCGATCTCCATTGGCTGAGTGATATCCGATATAAAGTGGGTCTCAGATTGTATAAGAAGCACTGCATTAAATAACATTTTTCCCCGCAATGTCTTTACAATATGAGCATTTTTTTTACCCCAGTATATTCAATGGAGCTTCTGCGCTAGCCTGCCGATTCTGACAGGCGCTTGCGAGCAAACGGCTTTTTGTCTCGTTTTACGCTTGAGCAACTAAATGAGTGCCAAAGTCTGATTAACTGATTGTTTTTTAATTACATTACAACATCGATGCTGTAAAAGGAACTGTATAAAATGGGAAAAAACTCACAATAACAGGTCACCGGAAGTTTATCAGTATGGGAAACACACTAGCTCGCAATACCCTATTCAAACCTTCTTGTGAATCTGTATTCATATCGCAGAAAAATTAAATATCACAATGTCAGATTTTTCCAATATCGGGCAGCCCTACTTTGTATGTAATACTTAGTTGTGAATCATTTTACCTTTTAAATTTGGTGTGAACAACACAACATAAGTTTTATATTTTCAGTTAAAAATGTTTTGTAAATGTCAGTTTAGTTTAATAAAGAATGGTTGTGGAGGAACCTGATACATTTTAAAAGAGGATTACTACCATTCTAAAGTTTGGCATCAGGTACAAAAAAAATGATATCAACAAAGAAAGGTGTAATAAACTTAATGCAATAAAACTTAATATTACTAGTAATTAATACTTAATAGTGTTAATATTTTTACTGTATTTAAGTTATGATCAAATAACTGCACCCTTAAAAAGACTTACTGACCTCAAACCTTTGAACTGTATTCTCAATTTTTAGTTATAAAAGGCACAACAGACAGTAAAACAAATCAAATATGATCCAATGTAGGGCTGCACAATATATCGGTACATAATTGATATCGTTATGTGCGCATCTGCAAGAGTCACATCGCAAGATATGCAATGTTAAGTCTGCATTATAGTTGACCAGGAGCTACAGAATTGTATTTAATTGCTGCATTATATGGAATTTTGTCTTGATTCTAGTTCAAATATCTACATTTCAAATTGACAACATAATTATTTTACTGACCCCACTGGCAGATAATTGACCTTGTTTTTCCTCTTCATTTTGACTTATTTCTTTTAAAATGGTTGAAAACAAAAAATATTTTTACTTGCTCTTTATTTTTACTTGCTTTTTTAAAAAAAAAAAAAAAAAAACTTTTTTATATTTGGATTAGAAACTAGACAAAGAAAAGTAAGAAATGCATTTTTTTGCATTGTGATTATTCAATTTTTGTACCTGATTACTTTTAGACTGCACAGAAACCCATCAAATAGTGCTATTGTAAAACTGTCACAATATTTATCGCAGAAATTGTGATATTCTAACATTCTAATATTGTGCAGCCATAATCCAATGCTAACTAAAATGCTAACATATGGTACAGAAAGATAAATCAGACATTTGTTCTGCTCCAAAACCTGCTGAGTTGCCCCTATAGAGAGCATCACAGTTACATCTCTAAAGTTAAAGTTTTGGCCAAAATTTAAGGATATTCAAACTGAAAAAGATTAAATTCCATTCAGTGCTGAAAATATATACAATTTGACTACTGGAGTAAAGCTGTTTATGTGGAATTATATAAAAACTGCATATTTCACCCAATATTTCTGCGTTTTATTTTTAGAGTATTGCATCACTGGCTTAGCAACATGCAAAATTCTACTGGGATCAATTGTTGAGTTGAGTCTCCCAAGCGGAATCAGTATGACGCACACAGTTGCTGCCTGTGCGCAGCTTTCCAAATCAGTCTTCCTCAGTTTGAAAACTGCCTTTGAAAACATCCGTCTAGAGGCAACAGACAGCCAGACAGCTCACTAGGGTTTTGGAGCAGAGAGAGATATGGTTTTCTATAAGCATTATTTAGGAGAAGCATCATTACGTCGTGCATGGAGTCCAGTAGCTTAGTGAGCTGATAGAACCGCTGCCAGTTCTGGCTGGAGTTCTCCTCTCTCTTCACAATAGCCTTGCCCAATTCTTTAATGTAAGACATTCGTAGTTCATCAAACACTGACTGGCTCTTCAACCCATCCTTCGGCACTGAGAAACAACAAAATTATTATTATTCTTTGGAAGAATCATGTAAAATAGCTGGTTTAAGCTTGTTTTTTGAAAGAGTATATATGGGTGAATCTAAAGAAGTTCACCTGTGTTCAGGAGCAGAAGGACTTTCATGCACAGATACTCCTCAGTGGACACTTGCAGTCGCACAAATTCATTGGAGATCTTCAACATCTGTTCACACTGATCACTCATGTAGGGCAACTTCATCCTCTCTCTGTGGACAAACACACATGACCCTTATTATAGACAGTACTAGAGTTTGCCTAAAAATGTGGAATATGGTTTATATTTTAGATGATCGCACTAAATCAGAGACTGATCTGCTAGTGATGATAAATGAATTAACCAAAATGTGTTTTGCAAGAAGAGAATTTTTATCTAATTTCTGCTCTCATTCAGTAGTAGAGCTGCACAATTAATCGGAAAAAGATCGCGATCTCGATTCGACCCCCTAGACAATCTTAATCCACCATTTCTACGATTCTGCCAATCATATTTTCAAGTTCAGGAGAGAAGCAAAGGCGGCTGCATGAGTCTTCATAGTTTCACATACATTACTCAGCAACATGGACACCTCCAAATGATGTTGAAAGAGTCACATACTGTATTTATAAGGTATAATTCACCTAAAAATGTCATTTCTGTCTTCAATAGGTAATAAAGTTGTAAATAACATTCAGTTTGTCGCACAGAGTGATCGTTTGAGAGACATGCGCGAAGTATGAACAGCACTTAGCAATGAAAATGAAACCGAAAGCGTGCACATCGATTAAATAATCATTTTAGAGTTATGATTGCAACAAGCATTTGATATGTTTTTTCTTTCATAGCGAACACACAGTTGTTCATGAAAATAAATGTTTACAGTGTCAGTATAACTACTCTAGCCTATATAATGTTGATTTTACCAGTGAATTAACTGGTCTAATAATGTTGTCAATGACAGATTGCAAGCATAGGCCTATATTTCCAACATAATTATTAAAAATTATGAAAAAACAGAATTATTTATAGAAACCAGTAGACCTACACATAATATTATTGTTGTTTTACCATATGTTTAAGAAAGAAAAAAAAATTGCCGACTCATATTAACCTTTATTTTACATCTACAGAATCATAAGAAAATTGTGATCTTTATTTTAAACAAAAAAAAATTGTGATTCTCATTTTAGCCAGAATCGTGCAGCTCTATTCAGTAGAAAGAATCTGTTCTTTAAATGGACCTCGTTGTTACATTAGTGGCAAATTGATGCATGTGCCATGGTGTTGGTGCTTTCAAACCAAACCAAATTTTCTAAATGTCAAAAGTAGGGCAAGTATGCAATGGGAATTAATCATTCTGCCCTATCCTTTGCTGTTTTTATCTTGCTACAGGGGTAAACGACTCCCACTTTGACTCAAATGTCTTGTGGTTAGGTTTGGCACCAAAATTAATTGTGTTCAGTGCAATCCAGCGGGGGTTCAACTTTGGTTCAGACTAGGCAAGTAATATCGAGTTCAGACTGCATGATTTTACCCCCCAATTTGAATCGCTGACAGGTTTTTAAAAATCATCGACAAATGCCTGAAATCACAGGCAAATAGGCGCTCCAACTCTGCAGCTCTCTGCAGTTGAGAAACAACCAAACCACACATTATGAACTATCAAAGATGCTATCTAAGAGAAAAGCCGATGAGTCTCAGATGCCCATGAGATATTTGGCGTGCTAAAAATCTGGAGCTGTCGGTGATTCAAATCATGCCGTGTGAAATGTGTTCTGATTGCAAATAACATTGACGTTTATCTACAGCCAATGAGAGAGCAGCATCCTCTAGTATGGGTCTCTGCAGGCCAGCGGGAGGCTGGGGGAGAAGTTAAAAGCGCTCATTTTCAGTCTATTTGGACCCAAGAAATGGAGGAAAAACTAGTGAAAATTTGGCAGGAGCATCCGTGTCTGTTTGACGTGTTATCTTAACTGAAAATTGATAATTCCCTTCAAAGCCAGGTGCGCAAGATAAGTACAATTTCCACCCCATTAAAGTCTTCTTTCTCATTATGTAGTTAATAACAAAAGATACACTATGTCACCTTGCATTGTTTTCATGTCACTTCTCACGTGTGTTTGGTTGTGAGACGTAGTTTGTCTACCGAGACAAAGATGTCAGCATTTCTTCCTATTGTAAAGTCATGCAGTGTGAAACCCCCTGTCGCGGATACATCTTGCAGTGTAAACACAGAAGCGACGAAACACTACCCCTGATAGTCATGCAGTGTGAAAACATCTGTGACACGACTATTTTGAAAATCGTGCAGTCTGAACTCAGCATAAGCCTACTTTTATAGCACACTAAAAAAGGGTATGGACTCTCAGAGAGAAAATTCATCATTGTTGGGTGAACTTCTGTTGTGATGAAATGAAACTATAAATAGATTTTTAATTATTTGCCAAAATATTACAAAGTATATGCTTAGTACTATATCTTTAAAAGAATTGAATTTTAAACTGCAAACATCACAAACTACGTTTCCATTCAAAGTTGCCAATTTAAGGCCACGTCTACTCTCATTTGGAAAAATCAGCTAAAAACGCTCTGTCCACACTACAGTTCTCAAACGCTTTTCAAAATCTACACTGAAACAGCTAAAAACACTATTGTCAGTGTACGTCGCATGCAGTAAGATGTAAAATGCATTTATCTACTTTTGGCTCTTTAAAAAAATTGCAGCAGTATTTTGAGGAAAAGCATGGTCCGACGGTGAGGAAAAGTTGTTGCAAGTATCGCAGGAGTATAAAGTTGCAAATGCGAGCAAGAATATAGACTGGAAGATGTCAAAATAACGGCTCTGATTAAACATTCAATATCCTTAGAAGAAAAGCTGCAGTGGAGCATGAACAAGCTGACATTAATTTTTACCAGTACTGTCCAAACATGCATCCAAAACAGCTGCTGTACAGTTTCATCCACCATATTAGCAGAATTGGTCACGACAAAAAATGTGTCGTTATTTTGGAAAGCGTCCATTTTCACGATACATATTGTGACAAAAAACTGACGATGTCAATTTATCCACTTGGGAGCGTTTTCAAAAAGATTCAACCCAATTTTCATTAAGTAGAAACACAATCTCAATGTGGACAGAAGACCAAAGTGGAGAGAAAATATGACTTTTAAATGAAAACGACAGAGTAGACATGGCCTGACTTGTAAAAAAAAAATGTAAATTTTCACGGATCGTTTCCATTCCACATGTTCAAGAGAAAAAATCTTTTATTGTCAAAAATTTAAAAGACTGCTTCAATCCAGAAAACCACTACAATCCGTTTAATTAGATACATACTCATTGATCACCAGGTCTGGAGCGAAACACAGCATGTTTCCGTTACAGTGTTGGTAGGACCTCCAGCCCAGTCCAAAAGACATGATGAACAGCCAGGAACACTGAAGGAGGGTCATCTGATCATCCAGATGAAGGTTCCGGAACCCTAAAATACATACAGCAGAGGGTGTTTATAAGCTCTGTGGCTGAAAATATTCCATAGGATGTTTTTGAAGACATCCCAATTCATACCTGGCAGAGCTTTAGCCCATTTGACAGCAGAGATGACCTGCCGGCCACCCAGCCTGTTCAGGGTAGTCATGAGGCGGATGGATGTGTCTGGTATAGTGCTGTCGTATCCGGCATAGAGGGTGTCTGGCTCAATGGCCTTTAGTAGTGATAGCATGGTGGGCACCAGCTGAGGCATGGGTTTGGGCACCAGTGCGCGGGCCTCCGGCAGTGGAGGAAGATTGCGCTCCGGAATTGACTGCTGCTGGATTACCTTGCCGGCTTGACGTGCCTTCGACTTGCTTTTACGGGCTGAGCAGTGAATGAGAAATGATTACAATAGTTTTTTTTTTTACTTATAAATATTCACTTCTTTACATTTTAGATTTAATAAAAATCTAGACTAGAGCTGCATGATTAATTGTTAAAAGACTTATCTTAAACAAAAACTATAGAATACACAAGACATTCGTATCTTTTTGAATGGGAAAAAAGTGTAACTGTCAATATGTTGAATAAAGCCCCGCCTACTAGTACAGGAGCCAATCATCGATCGCTATATGGTGAAAAAAGCCCGCCTTCTAGTACAGGAACCAATCATTGATCGCTATAGACTGACGATACTCTGGGGGAGGGGCTTGGACTAGACGTGAGTTTCTGCAGATTTTGATTGGGATGTTTAGAAATGAAACTAAAGGGAGAGTTGTTGTTTAATATCATTGGTGATTCCTAATATGAAATTCAATCGTAATCATAAAAATTTATTATTTTTACATTTGATTATCTTGGCAAGCAATTTTGGAGAATTTGATGTTTCCCCATTCAAACAGAATGCCCGAGCATACCGCCCGAGAGGTGTTTCAAAGATGGCCGCCGAGTGAAATGACTTGCCTTAAAGGGACTTTGTCTAAACTATCGACATAGTCTTAATTCTAAATGATGGTGCTTCATATTTGTTTATTAAACCTTGAACGATCACAGATCTTCATATGATCCAAAGAGAGCCGTTGTTTATATAAATTCAATCTTTAGTCTATTCCACCAGTGTTATTATTTCTGTGGTACAAACATTCTAATAGCCACAGAAGTTCTGGGATAACAGCTGGCAAATAAACAATGATGTTTACAGTGTGATCAAATTCACTAATTGAGCTTGATGCTTCAAATGAGGGAAGAAGCAATTAAATTGTTACTACAGAATGTGGTGACAGACGAGTAAATATGTATTTGCACTAAATAACGCATCACAGAGATTTAAAAAAGCTAATTCAACACTGATATTTTAACACTGAATCTTATGATATGATTTTGTTAGAACCTCTAGTATTTTTATTTATTTTTGTATTTTTATTATTTTATTATTACATTTATTTGTATCAACGTTTCAGTACAGTTTAATTTTATTACGTTTTTAATTTATGCATTATTTGTCTGTTTCCTCTGTAAGAAGTAGTAAAATAGCACAACATACCATATAGGGTTGCACAATAATTCATTTTAGCATCGATATCGCAATGTGATCATTCACAATGGTCAAATTGCGAGAATACGACCATTAGAATTGATCATTTCGCAAGTGTTTTTTGAGGCCTGTGACTGTGAGAGTTTTAAAAGCATTGAGGCATTAGGTATTGTTTGTAACTTTGACAAATTAATAACAATTAATTTTTTGGAATTGTTTATAAAACAAAGGCTATGCGGTATTATTTTTACAATTGATTATTTAACTGAATAAATAATAATAAATATATGCCTGAATACAGTTCGATGAAACAAAATGGTGTTTATTTCATTTATATCTTTTTCTCGATTGAATTTATCTTTGCCTGTAGATTGTTTATTATATTGTATGTACTCTCCTACAAAATCATCCCAATCAATCTAAAATGATAAATTTTTTCCAAATAGTTATTCAACAAATCTAGTGAAATTGTATTCCTATCGAAATATATATTGCAGGTTGAATAAATATCACAATGTTAGATTTTTCCAATATTGTGCAGCCCTAGTACCTCACCACTTTTTTGGGTGGAGCTAGACTCACTGCAAATGATACATAGTTTTTGTTATTTGTTATTTAGTTTTTGTTACCGCTTTATATTTTTGAAAATAGGCTCATTTTACAACTCCCAGAGCTTTTCATTTTTTTATTCCATTCAGCCGATTTCTGGGACTGGCAGCAGCATTTTTAACTTAGCTTAGCATAGATCATTGAATCTGATTATACCATTAGCATCTCACTCAAAAATTAGCTGAAGTTTTGATAAGTTACCTATTTAAAGCTTGAATCGTTCTATAGTGTAGGGCTGAACAGTATAGGGGAAAAATGACATTGCGATACTGTGTTTTTCTTCGATTTATTTATATTATATTGCGATATGAACATAATTACGCAAGGAGGCGATTTGGAAAAATTCACAATTTAACATTGATTATGATGATTTTTGTTGGGGAGTGCATCTGCATGAAATCTCCAAAAGTATGGCTGCACGAGATTGAAAAAAATCTAACTTTGCGACATTTTGTTATTCTGCGATTTATATATTGAGTATAATTTCACCAGATGACTTAATATTTTTATTTGAAAAGAATTTATAATCTTAGATAGATTGGGATGATCCTGTATGTGAGTGAATTATGCATAAAATATAATAAATCTAATCTACAAGCATAGATAAATACAATAAAGAAAAAGATACAAATGAAATAAACAGTGTTTTGTTGTTTTCCGAGTCAAACAGTATTAAGAAGCAGTGATTTAACAATAATAATAATTCTGTAAATTTAATCATTTTTAAGTTTTTAATCATTAAATGCTATAAAAATCCTCAGAAACACATGCAAATGGTACATTATAATACAAGCTCATTAAATATTCTGTGATGACTATGGCGAATGAAGACTGTAACGATTTACTGTGCAGCCCTACTATATTGTTTACCAAGCCTGACGTAAAATGAAAAGTAGCTATTTTCTAGGCTAATATGGCTTGGAACCATAATCTCATCAATCTAAAAACTTTGCTGCCATGCCATTGCTGCAGCAGATGCAATGATATACACAGTGTCTGAAAATCACCTAACTTTTGTCAACATAACCAGCATAACCACCTGCTTGCACAGGAAGCATGCTTTGCAACCATGAAGACAATTGTGAGAGACGTTTCAGAACTATTTTCAGGCACTGCGTGATATCATTGCCCCTGACTCTAGATAGACTAGACTAGATAGACACTAGTCTATTGATATTGATAATATAGATTGGTTGAATAAATGTAAAAATGGTAAAACTCAACTGTTTAACTCTAGGGGAGTTGTAAAATCTGCTTATTTTCAAGAGAAGTGGAGTGTACCTTTAAGTTGTTAATTCAGAATTATGGCAGAATCATGGTCTCTATTCTTAACAAAAAAATTAAGAATAAAAATTAAAAAAAATTCCATCCAAAAATGCTAATTAACTTTATGCGCAAAACTGGATTATCGCATAAAAGACATGCGAATAAAGCAGTGTTTCCATCTCACGAAGTCAAAGCGAACAAAATTGTCACAAACAAAACTGGCACCAAATATCAACAGTAAAAACTGAATTTGCTGCGGTAGGAGAAGCTGCGTGAATCTTTTCTTTATTTAATAAATGACTTGCATCTCAGAATGCAGTGAACGCGTGGTGGCGTTTGAAGGCACAGACACTCTTGATTCTGGAGGTCATTAATAATATTATAACACTGATACTGAAATGGTTGAGGAGTTTTAGAATGACCAAAACAACAATCTGAAAGGACAAAGGACCTTTTGGTAATGTGAAAATGTCTGCTGTGTGTGTTCTTCTGTAGTTGGTAACATATCGGAGACTGTAAATGGCTGTATGTGTTTATATATATTCATTTATTTAGTTATTTAATATAATTACAGACGTTACAGTAGGCTGTTTCGCACTATCATTAATCTGCAGTTATAATTAACTCATGTTCATTGAAAAGTTAGTAATAAACATTTCTACACAAGTATTTATGTGTATGAAGCATCTGTTTTGTGAGAAGTGCTTCTCATATGATATGTAAGTGACCCATACAGCTTTATTGTAAACATTTCCTCGAGCGAGAATGACGTTGACTGAAACTTTCTGTCATACACCACGCCCAACAAAAGGGTACCCTTGTTAGTGGAAACGCAAGCCTGATAAAGGTGACCCGTACCAAACCGAACCATACCGTACCCTACCGGACCAGTCAGTGGAAACGAGCCATAAGGTCAATAAATAAAGTAAAACAAATGTGATTCTCAGTTTATCCACATTCATGCAGCTCTAATCTAAACTGACATTTAAGGACATTCTGGTATAATTATATAATAAATGCAAGATTTCATGTTACCCTCTAGGTTCATGCCTGCCATGAGGCATTTGCGGAAACGACAGGCAGGGCAGTTCTTCCGGCGGATTTTGTCAATGATGCAATCATTTCGTCCAGCGCACAGGTAATTGTGTTGCCCTATAAAAAACAAAAAACAGGTGTAATGATTAGACAGGATATGTCAAGAGACCCCCATCCTTCACTGCTGTCAAACACTGTTCTGAAACCCACCGCATGGATCTGACTGTTTATGCACAAATGAGCAAAACAAACATTTCTGCCACTGTTTTGTCATAGATCTTCAAATATATTAGTTAATTGGCAGACGTTCTTGAGGTTATTTGTCTGCTTTGGAGATATAATCATGATTTCCAGTTAGAAGGATGCATTTCAGCACCCACACAATAAAACATTTTGACTGACGAGTGACTCATTGTACTAGTCATTTGAAGTAGACGTGCAGTGAGAAGTCAGATCTTGCTGGAAGGACGTGGTCTCTAGCTCTACCTTATTAGGTAAAGAAACACTGATGGAAAGAAAAGCACATATTATAATTGCCACTGTTGATGTGTTTTGATCACCAGTCTGTGCTTTTATAACTAATATGTGTATGCCATATGTATATATCATAATTTATGATTAATTGCCTGATTAATGGAATTATTTAAGCTAATCGCAATTAATTGAGCCAGCCAATAATGGCAGTGCAGTTTAAAGTTCTCATACAAATAAGGGTATGATTATATTATATTATATTATATTATATTATATTATATTATATTATATTATATTATATTATATTATATTATATTATATTATATTATGTATATTATATTATGTACAAATGTTTAATATACACACACAAATATCAGATTCAAGTGAGGAAAATCTAACTACTTTTATATGATATTAAATTATATGATTTGAGTCAAGTTTTTTTTGGGGTGGGGGGGGGGGGGGGGGTTATCATGAATCGTTACATCTTTATTGTAATATTATATGAACAAAACATTTCTTAATTTTGTGACAATTATTCAGTGTAATGATCTAGACCAGAGGTCCCCAATCTCGGTCCTGGAGGGCCGGTGTCCCTGCAGAGTTTAGCTCCAACTTGCCTTAAAACACATACCCGGATGTTTCAAGTATACCTTGTAAGACCTTGATTAGCTTGTTCAGGTGTGTTTGATTAGAGTTGGAGCTAAAATCTGTAGGGCACCGGCCCTCCAGCAACAAGTTTGGTGACCCATGATCCAGACTAATGACAGTAAAGTACACATTTATAAAGTGCACTTGCGATAAATTTGAATTAAATACTTTATTTAAGAGTACATTTAAAGTGACTTCCAGTTAATATAATATAAATGTCTTGTAAACAGGGTTTCTGCAGGTTTCACCAAGTTTAATTTAAGACTTTAAGACATTTTAAAACCATTATGAATGAAATTTTAGACTTCTACATGGCTAAATGCTATTTTTTTTTTCTGGAATACCCAGTTGGAAAAAGATTTTCACTTGACCCATCATAAAATGATTATAATTTACTAAAACAATAATAATAATAATAATAATAATAAAAACATAGGTCAGGTCAGTGTTCTCAGAAGTAAATAAATGGAGAACTTTTAAACAAAAGTTACTGTAAGGAAAGTAATTAAATGATAATATAAAAAAAAAGTTCAATGTTTTATTGGGATTGTTGGTGATTGTATGAGTGTTAATGGCCAGATTGGGAAGCTATACATGAACAAAGAAAAATGTAAGACCTGTTAAAAAGTCCTACAACACAACATTTCAGTAGATTTAAGACTTTGTAAGGCCTAACATTTAGCTTTTGAGATTTAAGACTTTTTAAGAACCCGCAGACACCCTGTGGGAAAAAAGCATGTGTTTGATGTGTAAACATAAATAAAATACACTTAAGTAATTTCTATTAAGATTTGTATGACATTTAAGTATGACATTTGTTTGACATTTGTATAAGCGCTATACAAATAAAGGTGAATTGAATTGAATTAAGTGCTTTTGAAAAATTTGGCTACACTTGAAGCTATATTGACTAATACATGCTAATACATTGACTAATTATGATTTTAAACCATATTTCAATTACAATCTTGCTAATCTGAAAAAACAAACATACTCCAGACCCATTCAGATGAACTAAAGTTCTTCAACTAATTGTATGCATATTTTAATGCATTTTGATTGAATTGTAATTCATTCTCCAAAAACATTGCATTCAGTTTAAAAGTAAAAAACACAATCTTTTAAAGCATATTATTCCCATTAAAAACACTTTGGTAAATGCATACTCGGGTAGCCATGGGTCGGTAAAAGATTCTGATGATATGATATCCTTGCATAAAAATATCATGGTTTGACGGTATTGTGATTACTGCTCTAAAATATATTCTTTTTAAATGTCTGGGTAAAAAAACTAAAACTTTTCCTCCTTTAAACACAATATATTTTATTTTGAGAAACATTTGAGATCTTTTTTGGAGCAGTAAACATGTCACGACAAATAATTCAATTGAATCATTGACTTCTGCTGTCTTCATTAGTTTCTAAAACACAATTTCTTTACAGTTTAAAATGGCGTATTTGGATATCTTTTGGAGATACTCTTATATTTACCATAGGAACACTATAGCAGAATATTTTGGCGGTTTTAAAATCTTGACTTTTCCAAACTGCGGTATACCTTGAAAACAGTTATCATCCCATCCCTATACTCAAGGGAATGAATAGTAAACACATTTATACCACAGATATATGGTAGAATACCTTCAACAGCCCTCTTAAAGAAGACTTTACAGCTTCCACAAGTGAGAACTCCATAATGGCAGCCAGAAGCCTCATCTGAGCAAACCAGACAGATCTTGTGTGTGCCAGTCTTTCCACCAGCTGACGATGTGGCAGTGCTGTCTTCAGGCCTGAAACAATCAGAAATATGTATATTTTAATGTCCAGGAATATTATAGTATTATATTATAGTGCTATCATTTTGAATATTAAACTGAAATGTACACTGCTGCCTGAAAGTTTGGGATCAGTAAGATTAGGGTTGGGTGATAAATCGAAAAATTATCGAAATGGACACTCAGAACCTATAATCAGTCCAATTTTTTCCAAATACTTTCCCTACCGTGTGTAGAGCTTATTATACTTATTATATTATGATTTCTACTTATTATATTATTCTGATATTGTACTTCTGCTAAGTGCATGAGTATGGTCCGGCTTCGCATAACCACAGACCTTTCAAAAAAATGTGACTACATGCCACAATGACACGTAGCGCAAGCTTTGTGATTGGTCAGTTTGGTAGTGGTGTCGAGGGTGGGCGGTGCGGAGAGCCATGTTTTAGGCAATGTGTGTTTTAATTTCAGTTGTTGGTGTTTAATAAATAATCATAGATAGTAGTGTGTGTTTCCTTCAATTATTTTAAAATCAAGTAATTCACCCTTCATTCAAAAATCTCTCACCTGTAATATGTGAGCACTGTACAAAATCTGTCAGTGAACTATTCAATTCAATTCATCTTTGTTTCTATAGCGCTTTCACAATGTAGATTGAGTCAAAGCAGCTTCACAAGAAGATTAATGTGGGCAACTATAAGGGCAAAAACATAAAAAAAAAAAAATATAATCGTTCATTAATTGTAACAGAGTTAAAATGTTAATAAAATTAATAACGATTTTCATTTTAGGCCAAATCGCCCAGCTCTAAGTAAGACTTGTTAATCTTTTGAATTCTATTTACCTGCATTTTTTGGATCAAAAATACTTTAAAATTCTGAAATATTATTAGAATTTAAAATGGCTGTTTACTTTTTGAATGTATTCATGTGATTTAAAGCTGATTTTTCAGCAACATTACCCATCACATGATCTTTTAGAATTCATTATAATACCCCGACTTGCTGTTCTATCATGATCAATTATTATTGATACTCGATTATTAATAACGGTTATTGTTGAAGACATTTTTTTCCTTCATAAGATTGTTGGAACTACATTTTATTATATTATTAAATTTCACAATAACATAATTTATATGAACTTTTTGAAATTTCTTTTACAGGATGAATGTCTTTACATTCCATATTCCATCCTAAACAGGTTTGATGTTATCTTGATGAGTAAGAGAGTGAATAATATACAATACCGTCCAAAAGTTTGGAGTCAGTAGGATTTTTAAATGTTTTATAATAAGCTTCTCCTGCTCACCAAGGACGCATTTATTTAATCAAAAATACAGTACAAATAGTACAATTATGAAATGTTATTGCACTGTAAAATAACTGTTCAAAAGTAGTTAATAATTTAATTGAACAATTTATTCCAGTGATTTTAAAGATGAATTTTCAGCTTCATTGTTCTAGTTGTCAGAGTCAGAGTTCTAGTTGTCATAAGCGCTATACAAATAAAGGTGGATTGAATTGAAGTGGAAAAAAAAGAGTCACGTGATATTTCAGAAATCACTCTAATATTAATTATTATTAATGGTTTTAATAATAACAGCAATAATGACTGGAGTAATAATTTCATTTGAAACTACATACAGTAAGAAAGCAGTTATTTAACATTTTAATAAACATAAACATTTAATAAATGCCACTTTGATGAACAGAATAACTTTCTTAAAAAAAAAAAAACATGAAAAAAAAATACCCCAAACTTTTGACCAGTAGTGTATATTTGGTAGTTCTCCACCAAAGTATGAAACAGCCTAACAGTTTTCAACACTGATAATAATATAAATATTAAATAATTCATATTTATAGAACTTCATATTAAAATAATTTCTATTATTATAGAAATGTTGCTTTGACATCACCGAAACAAAATGTATTTATAACTACATTCAATAAGAAAGCAGATCTTTTAAACTATACTATTTTACTGTATTTTGACCAAATAAATGCATTATTGGTGTGCAGAAGAGCCTTATTTTAAAAGCATGATCACAAACTATTGTGTATCTATCTGCATAAGTAGTTTCAGCCCACTCCCATGACAAAGCTATGATTATGAAACATAATAAATCCAAAAGACCGGCCACCAGGTGGCGACTGCCATATGTAGCCAAAATATTCAGCACTGCTCCACCTCCACAGCGACTGCACTGAGCCACTTTTGCAACGCCTCCACATGCGTTTAGTGTGAGAGAAAACGACAGAATACAAGTAGGGCTTTACAGTGTAGTAGAAATAAAATAAACAGTTGCTCGCATGCAAATCACTCATGTGAAGCAGAGTAGAAAGGAGGAGAGAGCAGTTGCATATCCTCTTTAAACCGCTAGATAACATCTGTTTGTATAACGTCAGCACACAGAGTTGCTCAATGATCAAATACCACATTAAAGTCAAACGGCTGTAGTATCAATCCAATTTGTGCTCTGAATTCAATGTGTTGAGAAAACAACGCAGGCTGTAATTACACGGAAATATACACATGACTTGAGTGCAGCAGATATCGCCTCGTCATTTGTGTTTCAGTGGATAATCAGCAAGATTATTGCTGTGCTTTATTCACAACCAAGTATCATGGAGTAATGTGAAAATCTAGATTGACGTGCCCCCAACAAGTCTAAACAAGAGAGATCTTGTTAGGCACCAAACGATCACGGAGTTCATTTGCTTACAGTTGTTAAGCAACGTCACAACTTGTCATGTGAAAGATATGGTTCACGTAAAAACGAAAATGTACTCCTAATACACGTACTCGTAATTCACTGAAAAAGATTATGTCCGCAAAATTGTTGCAAACAATTTATATGTTGAATTTGAACAAATAAATTAAATGTATTAATGTTCAACCTAATTTGTTTGTTTAAATTCAGCCTAACTAAATTGTTTACAACCACTTAACTTAAAGTGAGTAAACACAAGGAAACAGCTATGAATAATTGTTTTCAGTGTAGTTTCTTTCGTCTGTTGAAAATATTTTAAAGAACGTTGGTCAACAGTGAGTAAACAAAGACTTTGACTTCCATTGTGTTGGAAAAAAACTGCATGAAAGTCAATTGGTTAACAACATTCTTTAAACAAACAAACAAACAAACAAACTCCTATAGGTTTGGCACAAGAAGATGGTGAATAAATCTTTTTTTTTTTTTAAACGCCAAACGTTATGCTTAAAATTGCTTATTTGTGACTCACGTGTTTCAAAATGTGAGGTTGTTTTTGTCCGATTTATTGCCATTTCTGTATCTTATCTTTTGGTTCGTGTCCAAAAACATCCAAATAAATAACCAAACGAGTTACCTGTTGTTTTTGTTCAAATCTGTTATTGACGTTATTAAACCGAAGGAGATACCTGTTGTTATTTTTTTTGTTCAAATCTGTTATTGATATTATTAGTATATGGTAATGCAAATAAAAAGTAAAGTTACGTCTGGTGCTTATCATGCTGGAATGCATTTTACTGCTTTTTAAAAGAAACCAAACAATTATTTTATTGGCTCTTTTTATTGAGCTGCTGTAATGAAGACCTGTTAAAAGCAACTTGTGCATGTATGCGTGCATTTATGTGTAATAGAACCAAGTCATACCTTTCAGGCTCAACCTGTTCTCTATTGTTTAGAAAACATTTTAATAATAGTTTTAGACATAATTGCCTATCGCAGAGCTCTTCAACTGATAGCCCACAGGGAAAAATGTGTGCTGATACTGGTTTTGATTGGAAATCCTCTACCTTACATGCTTAATCTGATTCCCAAAGGAAAGTCCTTTAAATGATTAGTTTAGTTTCAGAATGAAAATGTCCTGATAAATGACTCTCCCGCCTGCCATTCACAAAATTAATTCATTACTTCAGTCAAACATGTTGTAAGGATGGAAATTTCCTGATAAATTACTCACCCCCTTGTTCTCCAAGGTGTAAAAGGGATAGTTCATCCATAAATAAAAAATGACTCACCATTTACCCTGAGGTGGATGTCAACTTTGAGTTTCTTTCTTATGCTGAACACAAAAGAAGGTATTCTGAAGAATGTTAGAGACCGGTCACCATTAACCGACAATAGTTGGTGAAAATGATACTATGGAAGCAGATGACTACCGGTTTCTAATATTCTTCAAAATCTCTTCACTTGTTTTCAGCAAAAAAAGAAACTTGGAAGAAGTGGAGCAGGAGTAAATGATGCTGTGCATTTTTTGATAAACTTGAATTTCTTTCTTTGTTAAAAATAAATGTAAGTGTTTTTTTTTAATAAAACATGCGCTATTTTCACCATACAGTGGACTTCAATGGTGATCAGTTTTACAGTGCAGCTTCAAGAGACTCTACATGATTTGCAGCAAAACTCTTTCTGATTCTGATCCCACTTGGAAGTGGTGTTAGAGAGACCAGCAGGGGGCGCTCAAACCTCCAATCTGTCACCACATTAAACTGATAAGGACTCTATACTGCTCAGTGAGCGCTGTCTTTCGGATGAGACCTTAAACTGATGTCCTGACTGTGTTGTCGTTAAAAAGGATGTTGTTCGAAAAGAGTAGGGGTTTAATCCTGGCATCCTGGCCAAATTTGCCCACTGGCCTCTGTCCATCATGGCCTCCTAACCATCCCCATATCATAATTGGCTTCATCACTCTGTCTCCTCTCCACCAATCAGCTGGTGTGTGGTGTGCAGTCTGGCGCTATATAGCTGCCGTCACGTCATCCAGATGGATGCTGCACACCCAAAAATGTGTAAAGCGTTTTGAGTGTCCAGAAAAGCCCTATATAAATGTAAGGAATTATTATTATTATTATTATTATTATTATTATTACTTAAGGAATAGGGCCTTATCTAACAAAAGGATCTGTTGTTTTATTAGAAAAAAATATTAAATACATTTTAACTTTTAAAGTTTGCATCCCTGAGCTTTTGGGGTTAAAAAATACAAGTAAAAGTACAAGTACATATATTTAAAATTTTAAGATAATGTCAGATCATTTCGCTTCTCGGGAGGGATTATTTAGAGCTCACTGAAACTGCTGTTTGGAAGTTCAAACCACACAGCACCATAGAAGTGCAAGACATTGCTCAACATATTTAAGTACACCCCTCACAAATCTCTCTTTTTAAATTCATATTTTGAATAGGAAGCTATACAATATTATATTTGTGCATATACGTTAGATTAGTCAGAACTGAAGCCAAATCTGGAGCTTATCTGACTAAATAACTTGCTATTACCGTCCAAAAAATAGTAGCCCAAATTTATATGTTATGAAAAAAATTTTAAATATAAATTTAACAAAGTGGAAAATCAAGAGAAGCAAAAAATTGAAAAATTTAGTAGAAATTTTGTAGTTAGTAATTTTTTTTCAATATTTTGCTTAAATTTAATTGTAATATCTTTCAATTTCTAAATATGTTTGGTGACTTAAATATTATTTTAATAAATAAATCTGTTTAATAAATCTGTTTTGTTCAAATGCACCAAAATGCATTGCCTATATTCACAAAGAAATGGATAAAATGCTTAGTAATTGTGTTGCTTTCATGATAATTTCCATTACTAAATAGGTAATAATAGACTATTTAAATGAAATGAAATAGTACTTTTGCTTTGCATGAAATGAGTCTGCGCATGTGCTTGTAGCGTGACCTTCTTGTCTTTTTTATCTTCTCCTTTGCTTAAACAGTTGGAGATAATAAAATGCATGAGTGAACAATGCATGAAATTAAAATAAGTATACATTTAAGATGAAAGATCGTGACATTTAAGAAGATAAATTACAGTAATTTAATGGTTGGCTTGGGGGCAAACAAACATGCCATCAAATATTTCCTTAGAAGGCAGTACTAAGGAATAGCATCTGATAGAATGTGATAATGTATGTAAATATGTCATTGTGCAAAACGCTTTGAAAATGCACCTGGAAAGTGCTCAAATTTGACTTTGGAAAAAGTGTAAGAACCCATAGAGGTGCATAGAGGAAAAAAAAACCCTGCACGTTTTTCCTCAAGCTTAATTTGATTTCAACTGAAGAAAGACAAATATGAACATCTTCGATGGCGAAGGAGGGGAGTAAATTATCAGGAAACGTTCATTCTGGAAATGAACTAATCCCTGAAAAGGCCTTGGTGTACTTAGTGAGTAGAGCATTGTGCATCAGAAAACAGAAAAGTTGTGTAAAGTTCACCACCTGTAATAGATTAACAAATGATGGGAGGATGTGGGACTATTAGAGTTGAAGTGGAGCTTAAATTTCCAATGGAGGTAGAGGTTGATCTTCGGTTTTGTGTCATGCATTGCTTAAAGCCAAATGTCAGTTGGGGGCTTGGTTCTATTTATAAGTTGATGATTGGATATTGAGAAGTGTTTGATGTGTTATGCAGGCAGATAAACGTGATCTTGCAGGAGTGGGTTTAAAGAGACTCTATTATGGGTTTTTGAAGATGACCTTCCATGCAGTGTGTAACACAGCTCTGAGTGGATGGAAACATCCAGCTGAGGGTTAAATCTGGAAGTGCATCGTGTTTAAAACTATTGATTCTTTAAGGAAAGAGTCGAATGAATGGTTCGTTTTGTGTTCGGATCTTTTGCATGCTCGTATCAGCATCGATACGGGACATCACCAAATATAAAGTGCCAGATCACATGAAACATGAACGTGCCTTTCCCTTCTAACATTAGCAGAGCTCAGGGGATCATGGGATTGATCATGACACGAAGATTACTATCACTGAGAGATGGTCAGATATGCGGCTGTGAGGAATAAAAGGGTAAAGTTAATTCTTACAACAATACCACAGTATAACATGTGCTGTGTTTGTTCCTGTCATTTTTCCAATGATTGATACAATAACCTACACTGCAATGTGGGATTCGCAAGCTGTTTGTTAATAAAGGAAGGATCAGCAAAGACTGTTCATGTATGGGACTTTTGTCAGTAACTGTAACACAGTTTATATGGACCAGTTTCTGTCTACTCCAGATCCTGTAAGTGTTTCTCCTTCCCACACAGCCTGTAAGTCTGATTAAAATGGTTGTCTTGTTTTCTGAAGTTAGCAAAATATGTATTTAATTGTGTCTTGTAACTTGTAATCGCTCCACGCAGCTTGTAATCACTTATCTTTTATAAATCAGTGTTTGTAATGTAGCTCTCAGGTTAAATCGCGTCCAAAACCATGTTGAGAATGCGACGCATGCTTCTTCCTTTACCGATTTAAATGCGTTTTTGAACTCGCGATCCTCTGCCGTTTGTTGTTGTGGCCCTAATCAGCTGTTTCCTACACATGCCTGGTCAGTTTTCAAAATAGTTCAACTATTTCCACTGTGTGGATTAATACTGACTATGTTGTTGCTATTACTTAGAGTAGGGTTAAGAATAGAGCAATATGCTAGTGTTTAACTGCATTGCTTTAATGCACTCCTGCATTGGGCTCACACATATACTCCGAACTTTGGCTACTTCATAACCATGGTGGGCGTTTCTTTCCATCTTTCGCTGAACCCAGTCAACCAATCACAAGAGACTGGGCCATCGGGCCAATCAGTGCAGATTAACATCACGCTGAGGTTTGGAACAAACGAATCGCTGAACAAGTCATATGGGAGTCATGGGGATAACTATGTAAAAATAAGTGCATATTATATGACAATGAAAGCGTTTTTTTTGATCTTGCAAGCATATCAGCCTTTTGTTGGAGACCCCCAAAACCAAAATATGACTTATTATAATGCATAATGTGGGTTCTTTAAGTGAAATAATGCAAGTGATGTTAAAATGGAGAATGTAAACCATAGCTGGAGTTCTGTGAAATAAAATTAGGGCCCTGTGATTTGTAGAATGACTGAAACCGTTCATTAAAATACTGTTTACTAAATAATCTGAACAGTTACATTTTCATTTGAGTACATTTTTATAAATGGCTAATGTTTTATGACTTTGTTTGATTCCCACCATTTTTGAGAAGAGTTTTTGATAAAAATCATAAACCCAGAAAAATGATCATAGATTAGACAGAATTTCTGAATAATAATCAATAAAAATGAATAATAATCAATAAAAATGAATAATAATCAATAAAAATCTCATATGGTCATATTGTTGAAAAGTTTGATAAATTCTGCAGATTGGAAATGTTTTTAGCTTATTCAAATTAAATTTTGACAGTCTGAACTGGGAAAAGACTTTATAGAACTCTTGAAGTAAAAAAAAAATGGTTTAAACTTTTTATAGATCATTACTACAATTTATCTATTCATACCACCAACGTTGTTTAGTAGCATTTAAGCATTTAACCACTGAAAAATGAGAAAAATATATATGGACAATCTTAAAACCAAGAAAAATAAAAACAATACAATTAAAGAAAATAAAAAGTTTTTAAAAACACACAGTTTTACTGTTATAATAATGAAGGGGGGGGTCCTTGGAAAGTGACCCCAAAAACCTTTTGTTTGACATGCTGTATACATTGCCAAACATGAGCTGTCTTTTCATACTGGAAGGTCCAGTTCTGTCAGTTTGATTAAACATGAAAAGGCCAGATGAATCTCCCTGAATGAATTGTTCGCAACAAGATGCATGTCGACAATGAATATGATGAACAGTCATTTCATGCCAGCTTTAAATAGACAACCGCCTGACCTTGAATTGGTGGCAAATGATGAGATATATGTTGCTAAAATCCTCAATTCTGCACATTCTTTTTACTTATCAATAGTGTGCATTTGATGAGCACAAATCCATGTGACTTCCGACACGCTGCATTGACGTACTATTGATCTCCACAGTCCCTGCCATCTAACGATCACCGAGAGCTGAAAATCTCACATGCAATTTGTGTACTGGGGCAACATTTTAATTGTCACATGCTAGATTACTCTATTTGTTTTAATAGCTTCATTATACCTTAAATGGCACATAATGACATTTAGCAGAAGTTAATCACCCATTTATCAGAACCAAATGCCTAATCCTTGGCTAAAATCTTTAGTCTCTCAGGATCGGAGAGCAAAAACAACAACAATAAAAAAAAGGGAAATGGCTTTTACCCTGAAGAGAAACGCATAAAAACAGAAAGAGGAAGTTGAGCATGCCATTGCTGCTTCTGGCATTCTTTTCAAAGCCTTGAAGAAGTTCTGATAAGATTACCGTCTCATATATCAGGACACAAGTAACACTTTGCTTTGAAACGCAACCCTTTTTTCAGATTAAACAACCATGTCATGATAATTGTTTAGGGAATAAATAATCTCTACACCAGAAGCTCTATCTTGCTTTTTTTTTGGCTCAGGTGACTCATAATGAACTCCTGTAAATATGGGTCACATTTGCTTTGCAACCAGTTTAACCACATTGGTTTGCTCAACCAAAAGTACAGTTACATTACTCGCATTGTTCACAGGAGAAAATTCACAGGGTTAAACCAGTAATCAGAAGCACACCAAGAGGAAAATATTCGAAGGCATTTTATGACAAACAGGCGAGAGCGCAGGCCCTGTGATTACCGTGGTGCAGAAAAACGCAGACTGAATCACAGAGTCATAAAAACAGAATAAGCTCTAGAACACAGAATGTCACAGGATTGGAAACTTTCGGATGAATAAATCAAAAGGGCTGTGCAGTGTTAATCTAATCATAAAAAAAAGTTTAAATATGTTCTACGTGGCATCTTCAATGTCGAATGCACGATCTTCAAGTCTAGAGCTGCTCTGATAATCACTGCACTTCCATTTTACTTTAGAAAAAAAACTATTGCTATATTGTGAGAAACTTGTGGTGTCTTCATGACAATCTATCAAAATAAAAGTTTGTTTAAACGAAGAAATTTAGTCAAAAATACATTAATTTTATTTATTTATTTATAAAGTAACTCAAATTTAATTCAGCAATAAGGATGTCAATATTCTGAAATTTCCATCATCGATCATCATTTAAATAAATTGATTAATCGTAAACCTTAACAATGTGAGATGTCTTATTAAGCGGCAAACTGTCACTTTATATGAAAATGTGTAAATGAAACTAGGGGTGTGACGATAACCGCATTATCGACATGTCAACCGCGGTGATGTGGTTATTACAGTCATCCCCAGCCTTTTTTTAGCTTATCGTTTATTTTTGTTCCTGAAACTTTCCGGATTGTATAGAAAAACATTCATTCATCCATTTTCTTTCCAGCTTAGTCCCTATATTAATCAGGGGTCACCACAGCAGAATGAACCGCCAACTTTATCCATATGTTTTACGCAGCAGATGCCCTTCCAGCTGCAACCCATCACTAGGAAACACCCATACACTCTCATTCACACACATACACTACAGACAATTTAGCTTTCCTAATTCACCTTAACTGCAAGTCTTTGGACTGTGGGGGAAACCGGAGCACCCGGACTCCACTCAGAAATGCCAAGTGACCCGGCTGAGGCTCGAACCAGCTACGTTATTGCTGTGAGGCAATCGTGCTACCCACTGCACCACCGTGACGCCCATAGAAAAACAGAACAAACTAAATAAAAAGAATTAAAAGCCTGCACTAAATATTTTTCACTTAAAGTATAGATTGAGGTTACAAACGAAAACACTGACTAAATCCTTTTTAAAGTTTTTTTTCTTCCTCCGTCAAATGAAAATAGGCCTGCTAACTCAAATCAGTCGCTCTATGGAAAATAGGCATTTTTAATGCTCCGCTGTAATTACTATATCACAAACCTCTGTTAACATACAAGTCATTATTTTAAAGATTATGTCCTGAGAATCAGATTTTTACCTTAGTGCTGGCTTTTCATTTTCGCCATCTCACTCGCGGTGAGTTCCGGTGAAGGAGTGTTTTTAATTAGATAAACTATCCTCAGTTTAAGGTAGCCTGTGTCAAATTGACACATAAATATCAATATATCAACATAGGCTTTGCTGAAAGGCTGGTCAAATCTGCTCTTTACAGAAGCTTTAAACAGATGCTCATGCTGCGGCAGCAGGGATGAGACAACAACAAGTTACATATTTGTTGAATAATTTGTTGAATAATAAAGTATAGGCTTCTATAGCATATAATAATTTAGTTTTTTACATAAAGTCTAGTAGTGGTAGCTTCTGACCATTAAATCAAGACTTGTAACAGCAGTTAATGATTAAATCCTGAACAGAACTAACTTTAATATTTTTTTTAATTTTACAATAATTTTCATTAGTGTAACACCAGGACTACTAACATATTGTATAAATCTTTATAGGCTTATAATCAACACATCACCTAGTGGACCTTTGCCAATGTTTACACTTAAAGCCATTATTGCCAGTACAACATTCTAATATACAGGCTGATAAGTAGAAAATTGTAATGTGATTTTTAATTTTATTTTCTTTCAAAACTTTTTACTGTAGAAAACAAGAGAACTACTATTTGAATTTTACTCTCTTTTTTTCATGGTGAAAATCTCCCACACATCTGATTAGGCAAAAATCAATTCATCAATGCATTCTGCTGATTCAATCCACAATGCTGATTCCTTGTCTAATGATTTTGAACCAATTCAATCAATTTTGTGCTACATTTGCACAAAAATGGACAAACTATAGAATGCCAAAGACTTGGTGTGTTGCAGCGCTACTCATCTAGTATGCAACCAGCATCAGGATGCTGCTCAAATTCCTGCCTTGCCACAAAGCAGTACCTGGAGTTGTCATAGATGCAGCGATGTGCTCGTGTGGTTTGCGACTGGCTTTAGAATCTTGTGAGAGTGGATTGTAAATTTTTTTAAAGAACATCGTGAGCCAAAGAACTGTTTGTTCTTTATAATTGCTTTTTACAATCTGGGGTTTCATTTTTCCATTCAGAGCTTGTTCATCCTGAATATTAATTTGTTAATAAAGTAAAAAACTATTTTTTATTCCAATCATAAACAAAAGCATCGAAAAAATAGAAATAAATGTAGCTCAAGAACTGTTTTGTGAATTTATGTAATTTTTTTCAGAATCATATTGGATCATGAAGCCTCTAAAAAGTCCAACCCCTGCTGCTGATATCTTGCCTTCCTTGTATAAATTCTTCGAAAGCATGCGTTTGGTGAATGCAACGTCACACCATTTGAAAAGAACCAATCAAAAAGCCTCTTAGCCTGCAGCACATATCTGAAGTTGTTTAACCCGCAGAAATAATTTATCATCTTTAATGTCATCTTGGTGTTCTTGTCATGCCGATAATGACGCAACGAATGCATCATTAATACTGTTTTTTCAAATTGAAACTCCTGGTAATTTTCCACGACATCAGTTAATTGTTCATTAAAATAATCATTTATATTAATCAATACTTTTTGATGACAAAACATGTATTTTAATTGTTAAAATGGAACAAAAGTTAATCAATAAATAATAAATAAAACAGATTTTTATATGGTGCAGAGTATAAGCACGATTGAAATTTGTTTGTAGGCACAAGGCTGCATGATTTTCCCACAGTGTGTAGTTTATTTCTTTCATTTGGTGATTTGTAATGGTTCGTCCTCCAGGACTTTGCAGTTTAGACTGCTCTGCTGATTATAATGGGGGTGTTTTAGTTTATGGCATTGTGCCGTCAGTGTAGACACAGGGTAAGCTCTGCTCAGCCCAGCTGTGATGCAGACGAGAAAGTAGGTCAAAGCAATGGCACTCACACAGCCTGATCTCAGTGTGCAAAAGCACTTATAACATAGAGGTGATTTACATCCATTATGCACTTCTGCTGACTGTTAAGATTTCTGCTCTACGGGAACCGAACCGAGACGGCGAGAGAGCAAGGAAAGGAAATAAAGAGAGGGAGAACACCCTCTGTAATGGCTTCAGTTAAAGTTGGTTTGGCCGCTGTGTCAAATATATGCGATGACTAACCAGTCTGATATTCCTAATGCAGAGATGCTGTGAAATAGCTTCACAGTGTCTGAAATAGCTTTCAGTCAACTGATCTGGGACCGAGCTCGTTTTCAGTAACAAAACCTATTCAAAGCTGTTACTATATTGTAATTTAGCACAACTGGAATGTTGCATTGACTAATAAGCATTCCCTTTTGCTTTTAAATTAGTTATAAACCACATAATACAGATGGAAGATAATAAAGGTTTTGATGGTGTGTGTGGTATACTATTTAATGTTAAAGCCGAAGCCAGTGGCCCAGGTTTAAAGCTATTGTATTATCATGTTATAGCTTTAAAGGGACGGTTCACCCTAAAATAAAAATATTGTTATCATTTACTCAACTTTTACTTGTTTAAAACCTTTATGAGTCTTCTGTTGAACACAAAAGATGATATTTGAATACTGGATTGGCTTCCATGTTATTTATTTGTCGGGTACTATGGGTGGTAAAAGTTACAGTTTTATGGCATTCTTCAAAATATCTTCTTTTGTTTTCAATGAATTCAGTTAAGAAATTCATAAAGGTATGAAACATACATGCAGTGCTCAGCATATACGAATACACCCCTCACAAATCTCTCACTTCAATTAATATCTTCTATAGGAAGCTATACAATATTATATTTGTGCATTTACATTAGATTAGTCAGTACTGAAGCCCAATCTGGAGCTAAACTGACAAAATCACTTATAATAACGGTCCAAAATTAGTAGCCAAAATTTATGTTACAGAAAAATATTAAATAACATTTTCAAAAATAGCGAAAATCAAGAGAAATAAAAAATATATACAATTTCAGGAGTTCACACTTAGCTGATGATTGATTATGAAGCGAGTTTGGCATAAGATAAGATCATAAGATCCTCGAGCACCGGGCTCCCTCCCGTTTGCAGGGCGAGAGGGGAGTTAGAGCTCAGGTAGGTCTCGAGAACCCTGCCCTCTCCTGCCTCTGTTTAGAGCTCAGATTATAAGATTTGCTATGTAGAGATATACTGCTGGTTAAGAGTTCGACTATAGTGTTAATTTAGATTGATTAATTCACATGTTTTTGGACTGTGGGAGGAAACCGGAAACCCACGCAGCCACAGGGAGAACATGTAAACTCCGCACAGAAACGACAGCTGGCCTGTTAAGGATTTGAGCCAGTGACATTCTTGCTGTGAGGCAACAGTGCTAACCACTGGGCCACCGTGCTTCCCTATAGAGGGAAAGGTGGAGGAGTAGGGCCGGAAGGGGGAATTCTTCAAGGTTAATATAACTGTAGTAAGAAACTCTGGTTATTTATTGTGAGTAAGGAATCATCTGATTGGTGAATCATGCATTAGTTAATGGGGGACCAGCAGTGTTAAATCATATCATGTGCTCCTCTCGAAATTAGCTTATAAATAAACTTCATTTTGTTGAAATTTTGTAGTTTGTCATTTTTGTTTGCAATATTTTGCATGAATTTAAATGTATTATCTTTCCATTTCTAAAGATGTTCTGTGACTAAAATATAATTTAATAAATATATGTTTAATAAATCTGTTTTGTTCAAATGCACCAATATATATTAACCATATTCACTTAGTGATGGATAAAAATATTCATTTTCAAAATGGGGTGTACTCATTTATGCTGAGCACTGTAAATATAATTGTTTATTTTAACTTCTATTTTTAGATTGTATTTATTGTAATTTCTTTTTAAAATTCTACTTTTTGTATGAATATTTATTGTTACGCACCTCGGTCTGAGAGTAACACAACTTACATTCTCTGTATGTTCCTAAAAGTCGTGTACATGTGGTTGAATTGACAATAAAGCTGACTTTGACGTTTTTGACTTGAACCACTTGAGGGTGAGTAAATTTATTTTTGGTGAACTATCCCTTTAAGAGACCCAACAAATGCTCGAGTAACATGGCTTAAACTAAAACACAAATATATCACTTTCACAGAAATGATAACAAGATCTGTGCTATTTTAAAACTGCCTTCTAATATTTCATATTGATTCACCTATTCTTGGCTGTGTCAATATGGAGAATTTAACATTAAGTAGGATTACATTCCATATCCAGTTTGCAGTCTCTTTTGTAAATATTATATTCTATACCAGTATCGTTCCATATTTAGGAGCTAGTATGTTTTGGCTCAGAAGTTTTTTTTTTAAATGAATGAATGCTTAATTTATTTAATAAAAACAAAAACAGCAAAGTGATAAAATATTTAATAATAAACAAACAAAAAAAGTTTCAATTAAATTGCTAAATTTTAAAACATTTATTCCTGTGTTTGCAGGCTCAAGAAAATGTAAAACCATAAAGGTCAAATAATTTACTTCAAATCAACATGAATTTAAAATGATTCAATGTATAAAACTTAAACTTATTCCAGCTACTTGCCAACTTTCTTTTCTTAAACATAAAAGTAAAAAAACTACAACACAAATTAAAACTAAATTAATTAAAATCAATGAAATCTATTTAAACCTATTCACTTTACATTTTCTTCTAGATTTACCCATACATCTGTTATATCTTCTTATTTATTTATTATTTATTATTTTTTCAATTGGTTCATTTATTGATCTGTGTCTTGATTCATCTTTGCATACTTATTGAAGACCTCAGGAAATAGGGAGGGGTGGGAGATGGAAGGGATGATGCTTAGAAGGGGGTAAACGTTTAGGTTCGATTTAAGAGTTCTACAGTTTTCTTGTTTTTGTTGTCGCTATATTTGATGTCATCTCTTTGCTGATAGGACTCTATTCTTCATATACATTTATATGGTATCTGGAAAAAAACGCCATAAAAATATTGAACGCAGAAATAATTAAAAATATTCTACATACCAATTTCTGGTTAGGTGAGCTATGGAGTAGGATGTGTCCGCTAGGAGGTCCTGCAGAATTTGAATTGTTTCTGAATTGATGCACATTTCTACTTAGCTTCAAAAGTGAACTTCAAGCTGTAAAGGCAGAATTCTCTAACACAATGGTATGGATGCAAACTGAAATATTGACACTGTAAAGTACATTACAAAGTACGAACATTCTCTTTCCACATGTTCGGATGATGTGACTGTGCTACATGAAAAGGTTGACTCTCTTTCGGTTACTGTGGTAAAACTAAAAACATTTGAAATACAATAGGAAATGATACTAAAATAGCACTGGTTATTACTCTAGTACTGACTGTCTTGTGAATCTATTGAATTAAAGCTTCAAATAAAAATATTAAAAGGAAAAATATAAATCACATGAAAACATTTACTCACTTCACTTGTTCAGAAGTTTGAGTTTCTTATTTCTGTTCAAGATACAATAAGATATTTAGAAAAAAGCTGATAGCTGGCAGCCATTGCCTTCCAGAGTATTTATTTTCCTATATTATAAAAGAGGATGGGTGCCTGCAGCAAACCAGCATTCTTCAAAATATCTTCTTTTTCTATCCCTTTAATAAACATTTATTATTAATGTTTTGTTCAGTGTGTTTAGGGATACTATGATGTAGGGTTGTCGTGATACTATTAATTCATTTCACTATACTTTACCAGCTGAAGTATCGTGATACCAAGTATTATTGCGATACTGTAAATCATAACTCAAATCTATGAAATAAAGAAAATTGTCAGAAATACTATATTTTATATATTATAATAGACCTACTTGAATATAATTAATAATTCCTTTATTATTGAAACAAGTATTTGCACATCTCTTCACCTAAAATGTATTCGTACCAACAAAAATACATTAAAATGAAGGTACAAATTATACCAAACTAAATTCTTTACAAAAAGAGCCTTTTTTCAACAAACTTGGGCTATATGAAGTGGTCAAAATTGTTTCAATGTTTCCTTTTGCTCTTTTGGGTTTTTCATCTATTGCTTTTTTTTTTCAGTCTTATCCTAAAATATTAAGATGAAAATATAAACCACATGAAAACATTTACTCACTTCACTTGTTCAGAAGTTTGAGTTTCTTATTACTGTTGTAGATACAAGAAGATATTTAGAAAAATGCTGATAGCTGGCACCCATTGCCTTCCAGAGTATTTATTTTCCTTCACTATAAAAGGGGATGGGTGCCTGCAGCAAACCAGCATTCTTCGAAATATCTTCTTTTTCTATCCCTTTAATAAACATTTATTATTAATGTGTTGTTCAGTGTGTTTAAGGATACTATGATGTAGGGTTGTCGTGATACTATTAATTCATTTCACTATACTTTACCAGCTGAAGTATCGTGATACCAAGTATTATTGCGATACTGTAAATCATAACTCAAATCTATGAAATAAAGAAAATTGTCAGAAATACTATATTTTATATATTATAATAGGCCTACTTGAATTTAATTAATAATTCCTTTATTATTGAAACAAGTATTTGCACATCTCTTCACCTAAAATGTATTCGTACCAACAACGTTTTTCAACAGACTTGCGCTATGTGAAGTGGTCAAATTGTTTCCTGTTGCTCTTTTGGCTTTTTAATCTATGTTTTTTTTTTTTTTTTCAGTCTTATCAGAATCCAAAGTACTTCAAAATTTCACTTTGTGAGTTGTTCTTTTTAAGGGATTGCCACAGTTGTAGCTGCTCAATCATATTGACAGGAGCAGAAAAGAACGGATTCAGATTGGAACTGAGTCATCAGACAATATGCAATAGGCTACCTTAAAAGGCATGAATTCCATACAATTTTGCAACCTTAGAAGGCTCCATAGACTTAAAATAAAATTGTCTAATGTTGCACAAGCGTGTGAGCATTTCAGTGACTTTTCCACATGCAACATTATGTATTGTAAATAGACCGTTAATGACGAGACTACCGTTTACAAACTACAGTGGCACCGTCAGTATTTTAGAGCCATAGTATCAAGATACTACCATAGTACAGGTAAACCGTGCAACCCTAATTTGATGAATGGAAAACTCCAGAGTTTTTGGTAACATTTTAAAAGTCTATACCATCATCTTTCACATTATTTCATTTTATGCATTTCAACTGAACAACATCAAGATCTAAAAATGAACAAAGTGTTTCATGAATCTTTTATTATTTAACATAATTAAAAAGGGGAATCATTCCATATTTACTCAAAACTAAAAAAACAAAAGCAATAAGCAATAGACTGACAGAAGTGCTCTGTAAAATGTCAAATCTGTTATTTTTATAATGACATTTGTTGTAAAGTGTGAGTTAGAAGAGCCAAGAACACATAAATCTCCCTCTGTCTGGACCTTCTATGTTTAGCTACAAGTGTCCTTCAAACAAACTGCATCTGACCACAGGAAGTAAAAAAACTGTCATGGTAATAACAGTTCAATGTAAAGCACTTTAATGAAATGCCACTAAGTAATGCACAGAGCCTGTTTTTATACAGTATTACAGTGTTCGCAGAACAGTGTGACGATCTCTACATTCTTAAGATCAGCTCCAGGGTCTTTTTTTTCCCTTCAGAAAACCTATATTTTCACTAGTCGAATGGTCTTCATTGCGGGGCTGGTTATGCAGAGTTAAAAATATTTGGTGGGTGTGCGCTGGAGGGAGGAGAAGAGAGAAAGACGAGGAGGAGAAAATGAAAACAAGCTACTTATTCACAGCTGCCTTCCATGTTGACTCATATAAAGCCAAGAACGATTTGAGCAAGGCTTTCAGGAAGAATGTCTGAGTCACTACAAATCAAAGGGTTTGGCGCAATTAGATAGTCATTCATGGTGAAGAGTCAGTCACATAAGAGAGGAGAGAGAAGACTGACAACAAAAACAAAAAAAAAAAAACGACGCAAAACAAAAGGGGTGTGAACTAGTTTAGGTTGCGTGAGAAAAGAGGCGCCACAGACTTGATACCAGCCGTGTTTGCCGCATAGCGTGCACACGAGAGAGAGAGAGAGAGAGAGAGAGAGAGAAGTGAGAGACAGACAGATAAACAAAGAGAGCGAGAAAGACAGCTCCTGTCTAAGCTGGCTACAAGCCACTAAATGTCACGCAGGTTAAGACGCAGTCGCAAACAACCCCAACTCCCACTCAAAAACCTGCAGACCACAAAAGCCTGATAATTGAGCCCACATGTAAATTAAAGATGAAACCTCTCGTGTTTCACCATCTGTTCCTGCTCTTTGTGACTGAACCATTAACTGACCGTCTTTTGTATTCAGAATAGCCAGCCATTTCAATGATTTTTATGGTACACTTTCAAGTTATCGCTACATTTTTCATAAAACATCTGATAATGTTGTGGGTCAGTGGACAGATTTTATCTGACGAATGGCAGATTAAATGCATAAGGTGTGCCTATTTTAATTCCCCGTGGCAAATATCTGAGTACTGAGTGAAACAGGATGTACAATGAGGAAAAAAACGAAGGGAGGCGATTGGTTTATCCATTAGGAATTTACTGGACTGTGTTGAATTGGGTTTTACGATCCCAGATTTCTCTCAAAGAAAATCACAATAAACTGGTTGTTGTTTCTAACAAAAACAAGACCAGAATGAAGTTTAAAAGTAAATTTTAGGAGTTTTAAAAAGGGAGATTTTACTGCTAAAATGCAATGAGTGTTAGTTCAAAAAAGGAACTGAAAAGATCTTAACTAGCTCCAAACTTTATTTGTTTATAAATATTCAGAAATGAAACACAATTTTTTTTCTCTAGCGCAAACAGTAGTGAGTTATGGCCTTAGTTATCTCCTGGTGCCTTCGTGATGTTTTTTCATACGGTGTAACAGCTGCAAACAACTCTGAAATTGTACATTGCTGTTGCTAGCTTTAGATTTGAGTGTCATTGACAATACTTTTAGTTGACTTTTAGCAAGACACTCCTCATATAGCCGCCAGTGGTGCTTGTTTAGGTGCTGGTTGTTGTATTTTCCTCGTGCTGTGGCAACAATTCTGCGACGGCTCTTACAAATGACCTGTTTTTGTTTGGTGTCTCTGACTTTGAAACCAAAATATTCCCATATTACCGACGTGCTGTTTTCTTTGATATGCATTCGTTTATTGATGCTTCTGAAGCGGCGGACGCCATTATGGAACAAAATCAATGCCAAAAGTATTGAATTAAAAAGCTTGTTGAATAGCACAAACTGAAAAAAATAATACACCGTATTAACAAGTTCTTGCATTTTAATGACTTGAATTGCAGGGTTTGTATTTTTAGGTCCTGAAATTTAACATAGCTGTTTATTTAAGCTGTGAATAGATCAACTAAAAATATTTCAAACATGTTTTCGTACTTATAAATTCAATAATTCATTTTCAATTTCCAGGATTCACTTACAAAATATTCAATACCCTTTAAAAATACGATGTATATTATTCAAAAGGTAATTTTCAGTTCATTTTATTTCAGCTCAAATATTCGCTTCCATAAATTCAGTGGCTCAAATTCGACTGTTAAAATTCAACATTACATCCGGGAACTGCAGGAAAAGCAATAGATTGCAGATTGAAGATCGCCAGCTGCTTTTCCACCAGCAGGTGGAGATGAAATAATTTAAGATTTTTTACCCAGTAAAAAGACGAGAAAAAAAGCTAATAAAGGCACAAAAGTAGCATTTAATATTAATATCAGTGTCTTGGACATTATAAGTAATAAAATGAGTATGAGTAAAATAAGTAATGATCTTTTGGTCATTTATATTTGCCCTTATGTAACAGAAGCCAGTTGGTGATCGCGTAAACCTCACTCCTCGGATTCAGCGACAGATGTTGTTCTGCAATATTTAGCCGGTAGCCAACCATCACAGTACTGTAAAAATATTAATTATTGTTACACAGTTTCATTAAAAAATGCTGCTTTATTAATGTGCATATCGCACTTCCGGCTGGCAACATATCTGATCTAGACTTTACTATCTTTAATCTCCTCACAGCATTTGTCTCCCATACCGGTATCGCCAGCTCGCGCCCTGTTCGGACCAGTGGCGTTACATGCACATTAGAGATGCGCGGATGGGCTTTTATTTCATCCGCAACCGCATCACAAAACTCACCATCCGTCCGCCATCCATCCGCACCAATATTTCTGACCAATTTTTAAAACCGCACCCGCCCGCCGTCTGCTGATTGGGCTCTTTATTTGAATGGCTTATTCATTTATTATTAAATGAATGTTTCTTTATTGGTTATAAGAGAATAGAGAATGACTTTAATGTAGACATGTAGTTAATCCAAACGTGCAAGCCAAATCCAGCATTAATTGACGACGCTTTGAAGTGACGCTAAACGATACGAGGACGTTTCTTTGGTCCTCGAGTCTTTTCCTTGCGTCCTTTCCTCGCATCCCGGAGGGATGGAGCTAAGACACAAGAAAAGAAAGCAAGGAAAGGAAACGATGATGCACAAATAAGAAATGAGAAGCACCCAATAAAGCTCTCAGAATATCCAACACGAATATCAGCAGTGAACTCCGTCTCCGATCGGCGCACAGGGACAAAAATAAATAGTCTAAATTAAACTCACTGTACTGTACATTTTTTTATAGTAGCCTAATAGAAAACGCATTTTGACACATAATTTCAACATGCTGCTATTTGGCCTACTACTAAATGCCTATTTCACTTTATTTTTTAGCAAATAGATAGAATAATAAGTCATTTACATTATAGCCTAATAATGTTTACATTTGTAGTTGTCCATAGCAACCCCAAAAAACTTATCTGCTTGTCTTGCACATCTAATTAATGGGCACAGTTTTTCGACTATTTATTTATTTATTTATTTTTTTTTGCTGTGGAAGTTATTGAGCTTGTAGAAATCGGAAACAACACCAATTCTGCGACACAGATGAACCTCTATTGATATCTCTATCAGACAATGCCTATTTTATATGCCAAAAGAAACAACAGGCAGTAAAAAAATATTAAAATAAATATCTTAATGTAGGCATAGGCTATAGTCGCATGCTTTGGCAAACGTTTGAAAAAAAAAACAAAAACGTCATATCGTAGTTAAGCCTTATAGGCTCAGTCACCCCCACAATTAGAAATTCAATTAACAAATATATATATATATATATATATATATATATATATATATATATATATATATATATATATATATATATATATATACCATCCCTCTTTGAGCGAACATGAAGTCTGACCAGGCTAAATTGCCTGTATGACAAGTCTATGCCCCAATAACCCATGAACTTACGATCATCCCCACAAACTTAAAGCATAATGAAATACTACGCTTGCGACAAAGAAATTCTGGCAAAATAACCTTAAGCCTCAGAACGTAAAAGCGAGGCCAAATAACTAATAAACAACATGTCTAGAATAGAATAGGCTAAACCAATATGAACGTAAAATTATCAGCTGACCGAACTCAAAAGTTTATATTAAACATGGGCTATGTGTAGTCTAGATAACATAGGCTAATTGGTTTAATATGTCTGACCTTAGGTCTAGTTTGAATTTTCTTGGCACTATGCAGGAATAAAATAGCATCCACAGTGTCAGGATTCAGACGAGAGCGCCTGGCCTCTATAACGCGCCCTGCTGCACTGAAGGAGCGCTCGCTCACAGCACTTGTTGCTCATAGACTCGACTAGACATATTACTACCTGATGAAAATTTGACTATTTCAAAGTGTGCTCGATTTTTTGGATGTAGGTATGGTCAGATCATATTTAACAATTTATACATATATTTATTTTTTTTATTTGATAGGTACAACCGCCCGCCACCCGCCCGAATTGAATTGAAATATTATTTTTCGTCACGTCATCCGCCCGATCCGCGGTTTAATGCACATAAACCGTCTTTTGATGAATATGATGTTACATTCTCTATCTTTATTAACTCATTCTTCCATAGATGTAAAGTATAATATTGACTGGCTGCTAAAGAATATAAAAGTATAAGAGAAACAGGAAAGGAAATAAAATAATCATACAAAATTCAAAACCAGAGAGATTTTATAAGAATGTCACACAAAACAGTTTACTTGCAACTGTTGGACAGATAGTGTTAGATAAAGACAGTGTTCAAGTACGATTTAAGGTTGGGTATGGATGGGACGAATTTAAAATAATTTAACTTAGCGAGCAAATGCATTAAAGGAGCGTCTTCAGTTATTAATACAGAACCGTCTAATATATGACATAAGCATTAAGGGGTTATTAGAAGTGTTTGTGCTGTTTAAACGCAGCTTTTTTTCAGGATTGGGGTAGGCTATAGTTTTAATTATTTAAATTATTATTGTTGTTGTTATTATTTTATTATTATTATTGTTATTATTCTTATTATTTTATAACATTTATTTAGGCTACTGCGCTTGAATAAGTCATCCGTGGTTCAAAATTAGTATTTCTTTTTAACACTCTGCCTGCCTTTAATTTTTCTAGTTTTTGGGGTTCTGCCATGGTGCCTTTAGTTTGTCCAGATTAATTGTTTTTATTGTTATGTAGTAGCTAGGCTTATTGCACGCCTTTATTTTTATATTATGAACGAAAATATATATATATATATATATATATATATATATATATATTTTTTTACTTTATTATTTAAAATTATTGGCGACCTCTAAAATATAGACTAAGCCGAAGGAGAATGAATGAATTGATGAATGAATGAAATATTTGGCGTTTTTTTATACCTGTGCGGCTTGTACGCGGCAAACGCAAACGAGTGGCCGCGAGCTCTGGTGGCCGGTCGGTCAGAGCCAGCACCGCACGTCAAATACTGGTTGAGAGATGCTGGATGGCTGCCAATATCTGATGGGAACACCTCTGAAGTTTCAGATGATATCTGGGCCTGTGCATAGTTATGAATGTGAAAAGTGAAAGCCGTGACATTTGGCCAAGCATGATAACACAAGAGTGTTTCCATTATAACACAAGAGTGTGCCCCCCCCTCTCCCCCCACCCCTCCCCACACACACACACACACACTTAGCGAGAATCACGCGACCGTCACCACCCCCACTTAGCTAATTTCCGCGACCGTCACATCCCTACCACGTAGCTTAAATGAGCACCTGCCCATTTAAGAGTCTGTGAATGGCACTGCAGAACAACATCTGTCGCTGAATCCGAGGAGTGAGGTTTACGCGATCACCAACTGGCTTCTGTTACATAAGGGCAAATATAAATGACCAAAAGATCATTTACTTATTTTACTCATACTCATTTTATTACTTATAATGTCCAAGACACTGATATTAATATTAAATGCTACTTTTGTGCCTTTATTAGCTTTTTTTCTCGTCTTTTTACTGGGTAAAAAATCTTAAATTATTTCATCTCCACCTGCTGGTGGAAAAGCAGCTGGCGATCTTCAATCTGCAATCTATTGCTTTTCCTGCAGTTCCCGGATGTAATGTTGAATTTTAACAGTCGAATTTGAGCCACTGAATTTATGGAAGCGAATATTTGAGCTGAAATAAAATGAACTGAAAATTACCTTTTGAATAATATACATCGTATTTTTAAAGGGTATTGAATATTTTGTAAGTGAATCCTGGAAATTGAAAATGAATTATTGAATTTATAAGTACGAAAACATGTTTGAAATATTTTTAGTTGATCTATTCACAGCTTAAATAAACAGCTATGTTAAATTTCAGGACCTAAAAATACAAACCCTGCAATTCAAGTCATTAAAATGCAAGAACTTGTTAATACGGTGTATTATTTTTTTCAGTTTGTGCTATTCAACAAGCTTTTTAATTCAATACTTTTGGCATTGATTTTGTTCCATACGCCATCATCCCACTTTCCTTTCTCGCTGTCCTATTTGTTTGTTTTATTGTGGGTTTTTCGTATTATTTGGTTGTGCAATTCTGATTGGGCAGAACGAAAGTATGCTCACTTAATTGGCTCGTAAGACTATCACCCACAGACAGCAGTCACACATTTGCTCTGGATGGGGGAAATTATATAATACATATTTCATGTCGCAGCATATTGCGATTTAGCTAATCGCAACGTTTCAAATTTCGATTGCGATTCGATTATTCACACAGCCCTAGTGTCAATTTTAATCCAGCCGTCAAATCACAGGGAATGAGATGCGGGACCATACCACGCAACTGTCACCACCACAACAACTTGTAAGCAACTGACTGCTCTACAAAACATCCACAGCTGAGTGGTTTTTGAACAGTGCTCGCATTTCTGCAACACACAAAAAAACGCTCCAGTGGACACGCAGCCTAAACGAAGAATCTATGAATATATTGGGGCCTTTGCACACCAAGAATTTAGGCCAGGAGGCCATGAACAAGGCTATGGAGGCTGTAGGTCAAGCTTATTCTTCAGAGCTTTTCAGCGTATCCTAAAACCCTCACTAAATCAAAACTGACACTATTTACTTTGTTTATGCACACTACTATTCTTGAAGTAAACAGTTAATATACAGAAGAACATTTCAGTGCAAGTGTTGCTAAATGTTTATAATGAAAAGTTGTTACAGGGGATGTATCATCCTCACTTTGGCCAATCTCAATAATCTTGAGTATCTAAAGAGTAATATTTAGGGTTGGTTGTTTGGGCTTTTTTTTTTTTTTGGTGCCAAATCGATACTTTTAAAAGTAAAAAAATTAAACAAATTCATGTCTCTAAATTAAATCGTTTTTAAAATAAATAAATAAAAACCCTTACTCTGAGTCTGTAAAAATATTTAACAATTTGGGTTGTTACAAAACAATATTTAATAATTAACTGCTTATGATATTTCTATCTCTGTCATTGAGGCTGGTCCTGTAAAACAGCATTTATTTGAGTACTGTCTGTCTGACAGTATGCTTCGGTAATGGTAATGCTACATACACTGCAATGATTTGTTTTCAAAATGTTTCAATTAAAAGAACAAAATAGTCATTTTATAAAGTATGTGTTAAGGGATATATTTCGTTGAAGGGAAAAAGCTGAGGTATGATGAGGTGTGAGAAGGCAACGAAAACAACAAATGAGAAACCGATTGCTCGCTATTACATTTTGTCAAGTATGTACTGACAAACAACTGCACAGATGCAGATATTATAACAATCTATCCATAAACACACCTTGTTCTCTGTTTCTGGCCATAGTTTTAGTAAGGCTAATGTTTGACCACCTGCTGCCGTCAGAGGATTTGGAGTTGCTGCAGTCATGAGCTTCTGAGAATAGTTTCACTTGCTGACGGTGTGTGTTTTTGAAAATTAAAGATATGAAAACTAATATAAAGAGTAGCTCCTGGCGTGATTATTCTGTGTTTAATATGGGGCTCTTTAAGAGAGTAGGGGGCGGGGAGCAGAGGTCAGAACTTGGGTTGTTGTATCGCATTCGTATCGTAAAAACGTCCATTTCCCACTAACATCTGAGCTCTGTAGAGCGCGTAACTAAACATCGCTGATTGGCCATTGTGTTCACATGCTCAACAGAAATGACTGTGATTGGCCATGACAGTTCACCATTCTTCACCTTTGTTCGCAGAGTGCAAACACAGATACATCAACGCTATCACACGGCAATTAGTAACTTTTTGATTTAGTGGCTAATTTGTATGTCCTCATTCATACAGTTTAGTACAATTTGCTTATCCCCAATGATGGTTGGGTTTTGGGGTGGGGTTGGGTGCCACACCACCTTTTAAAAATCGTACATTCACATACAACTGAACACTGTATGAATGAAACTGTATGAATTCGTACGAATTAGCCACTAAACTGATAAAACGTAAAATAGTTACGTTCCCTCATGAGATCAGGCTAGATACATGGATAACTCAAGCGTTTCAAAGCTCCGTTTTGCAACATGCCACCATTTGCGATTTATTTGCAGAAAAAAAATGCACATGCTATTTGACAGTTAATGAAACATTCCAAAACCAATGAAACATTACTAATGACTAAATTTAGTACAAAACAAATGCATTGTCAACACTTTCATTTTGTTAATAATGCAACATTGGCACACAGGGTTTCTACAGATATCATAATGTCAAATTTAAGACTTTTTTAAGACCATTAAGTATTAAATTTAAGACCTATATCACAATATCAAAATACACATAAAGAGAAAATGCTAAATCACAAAATCTGTGGTAAAATAAATGTATTCAAATTGAACAGTACTAAAGACAGGGTAGATACACCATTGAACTACAGAAAAAACAAACAAACATTCTAAGGCTGATGTATACTTTGGCCTGGCGCCACATCGCACACCTCATGAAACGGACGAGGCTTTTATACTAGCCGCGTTCGCCATTGAGATATTCTTTTAAATGACAGGGGGGCGGACAAAAGAAACAGACAGTGAAATCAGATGGATATACAGAGAAGTAGAAAGTTTCCGGAACTAGGTCATATCATTAATATCATTGAATTTATATTTATATTTATATTTATTATAATGATTATTAAGATTCTTATAACCATTCTTTTTTTTTAAATCAAACTTTGATGCATCACTTGCTTTTGTTCAAATCTCGGACAGTTCAACCTATTAAAGTTGAATATATATATATATATATATATATATATATATATATATATATATATATATATATATATATATATATATATATATAGATAAATAGTAATGCATATTTTGTCAGCACATAGCACATCAATTCATGACAAGTTATTCTATAGCCTACACTGTCAAAGTCCTGCTCAAACGCATGCTTATCAGATGCTATGACAGTGCGGGCCAGAAAGCTGCTCAAAATTTTGCTCAAGTCAGACTTTTTTCATGGTTACTATCTTGGTACACATGCTATGAAGTTTGCCACACCCACGTGACTACACGCTTCTCTGTTTCTGTGTGTTTCATGTTTCAATCACAAAACATGTCATCTTCTACACTTCGCAGAGGACATCAGCCAATTACATTACTTTTCCAGTGTTGCATGAACACGTTGGGCTAGCTTCTGCTCTTGGGTATTGGCATGGAGAAATCTAACTGGCTGACACCTGTGAGGCTCAGTGGTTAGCACTGTCGCCTCACAGCAAGAAGGTCGCTAGTTTCGAGCCCCGGCTGGGTCAGTTGGCATTTTTTGTGTGAACTTTGCATGTTCTCCCCAAGTTGGCATGGGTTTCCTCAGTGTGCTCCCTTAGTCAAAAGACATGCGCTATAGGTGAATTGGATTAACTAAATTAACTGTAGTGTATGTGTGTGAATGTGAGCGTGTATGGTTGTTTCACAGTACTGGGTTGCAGCTGTTAGAGCATCCACTGTGTAAAACATACGCTGGATAAGTTGGCGGTTCATTCCACTGTGGTGGCCCCTGATAAATAAAGGGACTAAGCCGAAGGAAAATGAATGAATGAATGAATGAATTCAAGCATTAAGTGAACCTACCTGTGCCTGTAAATGTAGATCAAGACGTGTAGATTGACTTGTAGATCAAGTCAATAACCATGTGATGTGTGCAGCATGACTAGTCGACGTCAATCAAAAAGCATCATACATAGCAGAGCATTAAAGTTGACCAGTCGACTAGTCTGTGCAACCCCTAACATACATATACATTCAAGACAATGGCTGTGCTGTGATTTCAGCTTGGCTGATTTCTAAAATGATAGATCATAGGCCTTAAAGTGGATTCCTGGAGGGCCGAAGCTCTGCACAGTTTCGCTCCAACCCTAATCAAACACAGCTGTTCCAACTAATTAAGCTGTTCAAGACACTTATGGACTGTTAAAGTGAAGCATTCAGTTATAATTTGCAGTCTCCATGTTCAGTCCATTACTTCCACTGTATCTGTTCAGCTGAGGGAACAGAACCAACCAAGTGATGTCAGACACAGCGATATTCCAAGATGGCGGTGCCCTAAGTCTAAAAGCTATAGTAAAACATGCCGTTTTCTTCTAAATGGTTACATTAATCGAGTTTGTTATATATATTTTAATTAGAGTGTAAATTAATTAGCAAAATAATGTAAACTTGACTGAGTGCTTCACTTCCACTTCAAGCAGGTGTGATTTGGAGGTGGATGGAGCTAAACTATGCAGAGCTGCGGCCCTCCAGGAATTGATGACCATCGTGATAGATGGAACAGAGAAAACAAATGACAGAAAGTCTGCCTTATTTTTTAGTTTGTTTAATCACCACAGCGTAATTTGTCTAATATAGTTAAATACAATAGCTCATTGTAGGAAAACATGAATAAAAGTCACAGCAACAATAAGAAAGTCATACAATTTGGAGGCAAAATCCACAAACTGGCAACACTGCTTAGTATCTTGTATCAAAATGTGGAAAATGTTCTTTTTCTGATGATGTCAGTTTGATAGATTAGATAAAATATCCATAACAACTGTTGTTTTGTTTGGTTCAATTGAAAGATAACAAACAGGAGCACTCATAAAATCCTCCCTGTATTCAATATTAATTTCAGGTAGAAATGCGTCACAGCACTGAAGTTGGAAGGAATTTCTAGTTGACTTGAACGTCAGTGGTTAGTTTGCAAACATAAAGTTGTTTTGCTATTTGGTGTAACCCAAGGGTTTCCAGTCTTGATCCCGCAGATTTTAAAGCCACTAATGATTAAAAACATCTGAACCTGCTGATCAAGCTTTTCAGGATCAAACCTCTAACTGGTGTATTGGAGGTAAACTCCACAAGAAAGTGATGCAGAGAATTAGACCAGTCTTGTTTTTGTATAATCTTTATCTCAGGGGTGTCCAACCAGTCAGTCCAGAGAGCTTCATTAGCTGTTTGGTTGTTTAATTAGGGTACTTGGAGCTTAATCCCTGCAGCACTTGAAAACAAACTTTATTATAGTATGCCATTAGTGTATATTGTTTAAACTTATAAGAACTTATCATTTAAACTATAAGAACATATACTTCCAATGTAATTTCTGACTCTAATTTTGGTACTTCTCTAGTACTTCTAACACTTAAGTGTACTTGACTTGTACTGAAAGAAAAAGCTGAGTTTATTTGGCCTATACATGTTCACTCAAGTATAATTATATATTCTAATAATTATACTTGGTTTGTTCGCTCTTTTTACTCTGTTTATGCCCCATTTAATGTTTTTTCTCCATTATATTGCATACTTCCCTGGTTTCAGAGATGAGGTTTTCTGAGTATAAATATGCTCAGTATAACTACAGCTTATTCCAACACCAATATGCCAAGTACAACTGAAGTATAACTTTTATACATATTGAAGTATAAACTACTAGTTAACTATGAGTGCACTAACAGAGCTGCTTGCAGTATAACATTATAAAACTACTCATTAACTAAGAGTACATATGTCAGACATCTTGATGTGGCCTTTTTGGTTAACTAGTCAGACTTGCAATCCAAAGGTGGCTGGTTCGAGTCCCAGCAGCAGTAGAAAGTGCAGGTGAGGTTTGTGTGTGTGTGTGTGTGTGTGTGTGTTCGCCACCATCTGTGCACTTGAATGAGATAAATGCAGAACCTAAATTCTAGGAATTCTAAAAAATTCACAAATTACTTTAAAAATTACAGAGGTAAACTACTAGTATACTGATACGTTCACTTGCAGTACAAATGGAACTTAATTGTTGACTACTTATGCACCTAAGGTTACTACTGTTATACTTTTAGTGTAAAAAAACATAGCCAATTTAGTAGGGCTGCACAATTAATCGAAAAAAGATTGCGATCTCGACGATCTTAATCCAGTATCTCTATGATTCAGCCAATTACATTTTCAAGTTCGGGAGAAGCTTAAAGGCGGTCGCATAAGTCTTCACATTGTTTTATATACGTTGCTCAGCCACATGGACACCTCCAAGAGGCACATACTCTATTTATAAGGCATAATTCACCCAAAAATGTCATTTCTGTCTTAATGTAAGGATGTATTCATGGCTGCGAAATCACAAGTGAGCAGTGTGTTTACTACAGAGAGGATGCGTGCGCCTTAGTGAACAGAACCTGCATAGGCTGTGAATAAAAGCTTATAAAGTTGTAAATAACGTTCAGTTTGTTAAACAGAGTGATCATTTGGGAGCCGCACATAATGAATGATTTGCATGTATGTATTTTCATCAAAGTGATAGCAGCCATTACATGACCCGCACTCTGCAGTGAAAGTCAAACCAAAACCGCACACCTCATTTAAATGATCATACCCCATTTTGGAGTTACGATTAGGGCAAGCATTTGATGTTTTTTTCTTTCATAGTGAACACAAAGTGTTGTGCATGAGAATAAACGTTTAACAGTGCAGTATAACTACACTAGTCTATATAATGTTGAATACAACGCATGAGGAAATCTGATGACAAATGTCTCATTTTATTTTAGTGAAAAAAGTGATCTAATAATGTTGTCAATGACAGATTGCAAGCAAACGTCTCAAACATAATGATTCAACTTCAGAATTATGAATAGTTGTATTCTGATACCATCATTTTACTGTGCAATGATGACCCAGAACATATTTAAAGTTATCATACCAAAGTTTAAAGTCCACCATTGTAAGTTCTATACAAAATTTAGCATTTTAACCAACAGTAGACCTACACATAGGCCTAATATTATTATTGTTTTACCATATGCTTGGAAAATAACAATAATAATAGTCTATTCATATTAACTTTTATTTTACATCTATAGAATCATGAGAAAATCATGATCTTTATTTCTTTATTATAAAAAAATTTGGATTCTCAATTTAGCCAAAATCGGGCAGCCCTACAATTTAGTCCCAAGTGGTATTCTAGTAGTACACTTACAAGTATACTACTAGTACACTGATGTTATTATACTAACCACATGAAATATGCTTAAAGATATAAATCATTACGTAAATAAAGTTCATAAATTAACTTTTAGAGTACTATTATTGGTAGGAGCAGTGGCCCTCCAGGAACCATTTTGGACAGCCCTGATTTAGTAAATAATTATATAAGCAATTCCAGAGTTATGGATGTGACATTTGCAGTAAAAACTCAAAACATAAATTCACATGGAAGGTATACGTTAACATTACATTGAAGCAACTGCTTATATTTTCCAAAACAACTAGCCACAGAGTTATGGGATCAGAAAAATATCAATCTATAAACATTTTTAATAGTAATAAATGAGGAAAATAAACATGCGTTATGGATGTGACGAAAAAGTTAGTGCCTATTTACAGTCTACAATATACTTTGTAGAAATTCTATGAATTAAACAAAAAAAAAACCCAATGCTAATCAAAATGAAAAGAGTCGGCTCACTATAGAACAAAAATGGTTGATTTTATGTAATTTTACATTTTTGCATTTATGAGGGAAAAGCTTTGTTATGGATGCAACATTTCCGTTATGGATGTGACCGATGTGAAATCGGCAATTGTGTGACTTTGTTAAATCAAATATAATAGTCTGAAAACATTGACAGAAACATTTTTGAGCAGTTTGAAGTACTGTAAAATACTTGCTTACACAAAAAAAAATGTAGAAATGGTTTGTCTATTTTGGTGAACTTTATTTTTTTTTTCATGGCAAGGTTGACATTTGCATGGAATTGCTCGTTTATATTTTAAATAGGCTTTTATTTTTGTCAGGTTGATATTTACTTCACATTTTTATTAGTTTTCAGTAAGTTTTAGGTCAATATGGCTTTATTTTTAGTCATTTTAACGCCTAACTAATTTATTAATTAGTTGTCAAAGCAACATATTTGCATTTGTGTAAGTTTCTTGTATAAAATATTTTCTGTTCACATTTTCCATTAATAAAAATTCATTATAAAATGTAACATCAACAATGTATTGCTGATTTGGGCTGCACAATATATTGTTTCAGCATCGATATCGCAATGTGTGCATTCGCAATAGTCACATCGCAAGACATGCAATGTTGAGTCTGAATTATAGTTGACCAATAGCTATACAGAATTGTATTTACTACTTAGTACTTATACCGAATTTACACAATTTATGCCAAGAAAAGTTTTTCTTATAATATATATATATAAATTTTGTCTTGTTTCTAGTCTGGTTCTAGTTCTAGTAAGGAAAAACTCTTTTAATTTTGGCTTATTTCTTCTGAAGTTGAAAACAAAACAATATTTTTACATAATCTAAGAAATGTTGGATATTTGAACTAGAAACGAAACAAATCAAAGTAGGAAAAGCATTTTTTGCACTGTGATTATTCAATTTCTGTACCTCACTCTAGGGCTGTGCAATTAATCGAAAATTCGGTTTCGATTTTAATTTTGGCTTCTAACAATTATGAGAAAGCATTAATCGAGATAAAACGATTACTGCATCATATACCGCGCCCCCTTTCCAGTTGTACACATTTGTTGCTCTGCAAAGCTCAGTTTCACGTGAAAATTACTAAAAGCATGTACTGTAATGTACCTTTTGCATCATTCATTGATGTACATTCGAATCATTCATGTTTTTAAAAGCGCAAAAGAGCACATGCGGTTGTGTGTGTGCGCGCTTAGCCCTGGAGACGAGTGGAACACACACATCTAAAGTCATCCTATTGTGAGCACTTTAATGGTCAGATACATGCACATTTGTGTCAGAGTGCGGTGTTTAGTGATTATTCATATTAACCCTCATTTGTGTAATAAACAAACGAGTTGAGAATCAAAAGACATGTGAAAGAGAAACCATATCTGAACCGCACTGCTCTTAAAGTGACAGTGCAATATTCCTGCTGCTGACTGTTTGTATTATTAATCAAACAACAAAAGGACAAAATCACTTACTGCTCTTGACTGAAGGACTGCTGTTGCTATAATTAAAGTATTTTTCCTTACAGTGAAGATGCTTAAAGCACTGTTTGTTTCATTTATTCTAATGTATTTATTTCCCTTTGCTTATTTACAGGGAGGAAAATAGCTGTATATATACAGTTGAAGTCAGAATTATTAGCCCTCCTGAATTATGAGCGACCCTTTTCCTCCGATTTCGGTTTAATGGAAAGATTTATTTTCAACCCATTTTTAAACATAATACATTTAATAACTCGTTTCTAATAACTGATTTATTTTAACTTTGCTTTGATGACAGTACATAATATTTTACTAGGTATGCTTCAAGATAATAGTATTTAGCTTAGTGACATTTAAAGGCTTAATTAGTGTAATTAGGCAAGTCATTGTATAACAGTAGTTTCTTCTGCAGACAATCCCAAAAAATATATATCGCTTAAGGGGGCTAATAATATTGAGCTATTAAAATAGGTTTAAAATATTTGAACCTTTTATTCTAGCTGAAATAAAACAAATAAGCCTTTCTTCAGAAGAAAAAATATTATAGGAAATACTGTGAAAAATTGCTCTGTTAAACATCATTTGGGAAATAATTGTATTCAAAAAATAAAAATAAATCACAGGAGGGTGAATAATTTTGACAATTTTGACTTCAACTGATAATCATTTTGAATAACCGTGATTACAATTATGACCAAAATAATCGTGGTTTATGATTTTTCCCATAATCGAGCAGCCTGTATACCTGACTCCCTAGAAAACTGTCAATCAGTGCTATTCAAACTATCTTGTGAAACCGTAATCATATCATAATATCATCGCAGAAAATAAAATATTGCAATATCAGTTTTTAGCAGCCCTGCTGCTGATATTGATGAAAATGCAAAAATTTGTATGATTTTAGTATGACCAATGCACATGGCAATGTGACACCAGAATACAAGTATTCATAAGCTGATTTATGTTAGACCCATATTTTTACACTGACTACATATAAATATGCCCTTATTTGACAAGTAAACTACTCACTCACGTTTTGTCATTCAAGCATATGAACATCCGTGTTTACTACAGCATTACATTGTAAATCTGTCACCAAAGACAACCGCTGAGTCTCTTCAAAAGAAGAGCTTGGCTTATTATTTGCATGACACATTTACCGGGGTCGGGGGGGGGGAGGGGGGGGGGGAGATCTTTTAATCTCTAGGGGAATGGGCTAGGTAATGGTGAGGGACAGAAATAATCTATCAGGTTTCATGAAAACCAGAGTCTTATTACTAATCATAAGCCCTGAAACAAGCCGACCAACTAGAAGAATAACATTATTTTGAGTGCATAGGGAGAGTCTATGCTTTATGGAGTGGGCGGAGCTAAAGATTTATTTTGCTGCACTTTGCTCTCTGAGTGGTGTAGTTTTCTGCACAGCACCTTGGGTAATGTAGTTTTTCTGCACAAATCTCTCAATTCTGTTTTATAATGTTGAATTTGTGTACAACATTAGCATATAAATAATTTTCCCTATAAAGAAATTACACGGATTTTATTTCACATTCAGAACCTCTATGTTGCACTCTATAGTTTAAATCAGCCTCTGAACACCTATCAGTTGGACTGTTAGGTAAACAAACAGTGGCCTGCATAGCCTTAGTGACACCAAACAAAACCCCAGGTCAATTCTAAGGTGGTGCAAACTGACAAGGAAAAAAGCAAATGGGGTTTTGTTTTTATTTCTTGCTCGCTTTAAGATTCCTTATGGCTATCAGGGTGCTCTGCTTACCGCAAACTTTCTGAAACGATAATACCCTTGCGCATGAGTCGAACTTGATGACTCTGTGACATCAGAGAAACAATCGTGTTTATTTTAAGCATCGAGCATAAGCAGGCCTAGGTGGGTGTGTCCCTAATGGCCCTGATCACATGACAGATATGCAGACGCTTCCTCAAAGCCAGTATGCTTGTCATGTCATTGGTAATCAACCTGCTGCAGTTTTGGATAAGCAGGTTTGGGGTCAAGCTGCCGAGTCCTGCTCAGTGGAGATCGCTCTGCTATGTGTGTCACTTGCATAACATTTCATAAGTACAGGAATCTTCAGACTTCCTTGTCTCACTGTAAACGTGTAATGTTTTTGGAAATGAACAAAAGAGGCAAATTACAGATTAATTCCGCTAAAGATCTGCGCGACTGTCATGCCCTCTGAGCACATTTCATGCAATTTGTGTTCTGTTCGCACAGGTCTGGATTTGACTACGTGAGGAAAGATAGCAGGAAACATGATGGAACATGAATGCAAAGAGGAGAATTTTCCAATGTTCAGTATCAGATATTGCATTATTGTGAGGGGATTAAAACTGAGGGTTGTTTTAAAACTGCAACAAACTAATGATTGTGTAGAATTTTATTTGCTAGTTTAGGGTCTTTAAAACTGATTTTGTCTGGTTTTTGTTGTTTACTGGAGGAAGTGCATTAAATTGTAATTCCCAGAAAAAGATGCGAGCCGTAAATATTATTTAGCGCATTCCTTACTCAACACTTAATATTTTTAAATGCTAAAGCTGCTCAAATTTGATTTATTTGCAGGATGGTGGCATTATGTTTATCTTTTTTTTTTTTAACTATTACAAATCTGTGTTAATTAAACTCACAGTGAAAAAAACTGGGATTGTTCTCACAAAAATGAAAATTCTGCCACCATTTACTTACTTACACTTGATTTGTTCTGAAACAGCTTGAGTTTGTTTTTTTTGTTTCATTGAAAACAAAAGAGGATATTGTGAAGAATGCTGAAAATACATAACCAATGACATCTATAGTAGGAAAAACAAATACTACTGAAATCAATGGTTACAGGTTTCTGACATTCTACAAAAAATCTCCTTTGCATTCAACAGAACAATTACTCAAACTGGTTTGGAACATTTTTAACTAACCTACTGTATGCCTTTAAAATTAACTGAAAATGTGCTACTAACAAGGAGTTATCCACTGGACAAGGCTGAACTAAAAGTAAAAGTAAAATAAATTAAGGTCTAAAAGTACCTAAAAGTAATATTTAAAAGAAACCACCTAAAGAGAGAAAAAAAAATGTAGATGAATACCACTTATAAACAATACAATATAAAAGCTAATTCAGAAATATTAACAGTATATACAGTTGAAGTCAGAATTATTAGCCCACGTTTATTTTTTTCTCCAATTTCTGTTTAATGTAGATATTTTTTCAACACATTTCTAAACATAATAGTTTTAATAACTCATTTCTAATAACAGATTTATTTTATCTTTAACATGATGACAGTAAATAATATTTGACTAGATATTTTTCAGGACACATCTATAAAGCTTAAAGTGATATTTAAAGGCTTAACTAGGTTAATTAGGTTAACTAGGCAGGTTAGGGTAATTAGGCAAGTTATTGTATGATGATGGTTTGTTCTGTAGACTAGCAAAAAATATTTAGCTTAAAGGGGCTAATCATTTTGACCTTAAAATGGTTTTTAAAAAATTAAAAACTTCTTTCATTATAGCCGAAATAAAACAAATAAGACTTTCTGCAGAAGAAAAAATATTATCAGACATACTGTGAAAATTTCCTTGCTCTGTTAAACATAATTTGGAAATATTTAAAAAAGAAAAAAAAATCAAAGGGGGGCTAATAATTCTTACTTCAACTTTAGATAATGCTAAAACAATTTAGATTTTGTTCCTGTTGTTGTAGAATTTAACTGGAAATTTTATTAAAATAATAAATAGCAATAATGTTGGTTAGGAAATCCAATACAATATTTAATTAGTAATTTATAAAGTAATAATATTAATTAAAAAATATCTGCATGCTATATTTATTAGTGTACTATAATAAAAATCATGTAATATTTAAGGTCTAAGCATAAAAACAACATTTTAGGTCATTTCTGAGACTTTTCCAGTCTGAATTTAAACATGACATGACCACGTATTCACCATTATTATCCAGAAGCACTGACCATTTCGGTGGTCTTGATGGCTTACCTGGAATAGGGGCTGCTTGAGAAGTTTTTGGAAAAGCATAAACTGGCCCTCTGCTGCATTCCACTGACATTCCCAAAGCCCTGGCTCCTGCTCCAACCATCTCCAGAAGAGGTCAGAGGGGTGTACATGTTAAAGTCCGGCTTCTGATCTTTCTGCAGACCGACGACAGCTGTGGGCGAGCTGTTCCCAAAGAGGAAGCTCTGTCCGCTTGAAGTGGTGACCCCGCATATGTTAATGGGGGTGCTGTGAAGCCCTCCTTGACAATAGCTTGCACCGGTGTTCTCCTGTTTAATGACCCCCGGGGTACACAGCTGGATTATGGAGTCCTTCTCCACCTTTATGTTAGGCAAGATGCTGGTGTTGGCTGTGCTGAGGCTGGAAGAAGCAGCGCCATTGAGCGCGCTGCTAACAGAAACCGCAGCCTTCGAGTCCCTCTCTAAATTTGTCGGCAGCTCCGAAAGCAGAGCATCTTCACCTATGGTGGAGAGGAACGCATCATCAGCAACGTAGAAATCCGATGGCGATCCGTCCAGCTCAAAGTCCTGCAGGAGGTCCAGAGTGTTGTCACTAAAGAGCTTATGATTGCCAACATCAACATCTTTCCCAATGTGTCCAAAGGAATCTTGGTCAAGGTCCATATCGCCTTTAATCATGGGAGAAAAGTCCTCTGTTTTTAAGGGGAAAAGATTGGGATCGACTCCACCAATCAGGGAATCCATTGAAGGGGAGGCGTTGTTAAGGTCTGCAATGCTGGCCTCCAGACCTGAAAAACTGTCCCCCAAAGTGAAGGGGACCAAGGTCTGCTGTTGCAGGGCCCTCTGCTCCTTCCCAAGCAGTTTGAGTTCGGAATCGTCCCCAAAGATGGAGGACACCGAGCTGGTGTGCTCCTCCAGAGTGGGCGAATTGCTCAGGCCATTGGGAATGTCCCCAGAAACTGGCTGCATCATTGGACCGGCTTGAGGAACCATAGATGTAGGGGCCACAGACATGGTGCTTTGTATTCTTCTTGGTAATATCCCCTCAGTTGCTCTTTTGTTGTAATCCAATGTATTTAAACGCTCATCTCGCTTGGTGCCGTTCTCCAGTCCTCCTTGATCCATTTTGCTTTACTGTGGTAAAACAAAACAGCTTAAATAACTTCGCTGAAAAACACAGTTAACCGAAAGTAATAAACATGATTAAAGAGATAAAGACAGACAAAAATGCAAAAACTAAAATGTTCCTTCCCCCAGGCCATCTACCAGATTCTCTGCAAACTATTTGGAAATTTAAACATATCCTGGCTGTTTTCTTTTTTAATTATTTTCCCTCTGCTAGATGTGTATATTCACAGCAACAAAATACAGATTTCTACATATATGTGATGTGTTAAAACTTTTACCAAGATGTATTCCTTTCATAAATTTTACCATTTATTTGTAAAATAAAGTTTTATTCCAAAAAACCCATAGTTTTTGTAGTTACATAACCACAACTGAACCATTTTGCTGCACTATCCAGGTTAACAGTTGTATTTGTGGTTAAACAGTGCTTATACAAATGGTAATCAATAATGCCATAAACATGGTTACTACAATTTACTACTATAAAACCACAGTTAATTTTATTATAGGATAACTTTTACAGTATTCAACAAACATTCTAACAAATAAAAATGCCTTGCAAAAAATAAGAAGTTTGAAGGATGGGTGAAAGATGGATGGGAGAAATGGATAAGAAAAAACATAATGTTTCTCACTTTAATACTCTATTCATTGACTTTACGAAGTAGTACAACCTTCCAATCTTATTTTGTCAAATGCATATAAAATATGAAATAACACGGAGACATGTTGAACTGTTTTGCATTCACCTCACATACACTGCAACTACCCCATGACAAAATACTATAGGAATTTATAGTAAACACTATTATGTTTTCGAACTATAGTATACTGAAGTACTTTAATTATTCTTTTGTGAGAATTGTATTCCTATTACAATTTATTTTTATTACAATTTTTAGTTTAGTAGAGTTAATGCAGTATGCTTTAACGTGCATTAACAATATTATAATACTATACACAATTTACTATATTATAAATAAAACACCACAGCTTTAACTATAATTTACTGTAGTATTGTTTCGTGTGGGATTAATAAATTTTACTTGTGATGAGTTATTTACGTTTAAATAAACTGAAATAATAGCAAAACCCTCTTGTCAAATATACGCAATTCACCAAACAGCTTGCGCACTTTATACTGAAGTTATTCTTATAAGCGCCTCATAAAATGCCAGAGTTTTCACCGTTATCAACACAGGTTTTTTCAAACATCGTAATACGATACTACACACGAGGCTTTGAGGTATCTTATATCTCTATTAATATTCAAATAAACGCATAAAAATCCAAATGTGCAGCAAGTCTCGCGCCCTCGCCTCGCACGCTCACGCGCATAGCAGCAGCAGCCAACATGAGCGCGGATCGGTGACACGCACTGAGGCCTACTCACTCCCTCTGCTAATCCACCGCAGACAGACGAATCAATCATTTCACGTTTAAACCCTGAACCCATGAATAACTTGCAGCAACTGCGCAACAGTCGAATGCACATTAATCGCCATAATAGCACGTTAATGAGTGTTTAACCGCAATCCGTAAAAAACAAGTCGCGAGTTCAGTTTACAAACGTCAGTTACCGATCTGAAACTAGTTGCAATACTTTTACGCCATCGATGCAGATTTTGGTCTCCAAGTGCACGGGGAACACGAAACGTCAATTTAAAGGTCGAATTAAAATACGTACCTTTTGATATTTACGTTCCTGTTTTGATTTGTTGCATCATCTGACATTGTTTTGCTGAGCGATTAGCAACAACATGAAATCCTTCGCCGCAGTCTGAGGTCGTTTCTGAAGAGCAAGAAAAATCGCAAACTGCGTAATGTAGATTGCACTTCAGATCGCGTCCAGCGTTTTTAGTCCGAATTCATAACACCATCTGGGTAATCCAGGCGATTTACTCGTTTTCGGCCATGAGAAAAGAGGCGTGCCATAAAACCCTAAACCATAAAAACATTCAAAATGGAGATTACAGTAGAAAGGTCCGCGGCGACCCTGTTTACAACATGCAGTGCGACCTATTGGCAGTACAGAGTTATTACATCTCGCTTCCTATTACAGTGACTTCATTGGGTGAGAGAGTGTGATCTGGGTCTGAGTCGGTGATATCACCATAAAAACAAATCACACAGCCTCCTCTCTCTCTCTCTCTCTCTGTCTCTCTCTCTCTCTCTCTCTCTCTCTCTCTCTCTCTCTCTCTTTCTCTGTCACTGCTTCCTTCTGGGTTTTTTATCTGCCCTTATTCTGTCTTTCCCTTGCACATACATTTAGGAAACACGATGATGTACTTTTTATTGATGAACTTTTTTTGATAACCTTTTTATTAGTAATTTGAAATTATTAGGTTATGCATCAGCAATCATTATGAAATTCAGAAGTAGAAAATGGCTGTTAGTAAAGTTTTTATTTCAAACAAATCTATTTCAAGCATATTATTTTGCTGCTTTGTGTTTATTATTGCGAGAGAATGCATAAAAGCTAAACTGTCTCTCTTATATTACTAGAATTTCATTTTTTTGTTTTGTATGTTGCATTACATTTGTATAGCATATCAAGCTGTTGTTGTTTTGACAAGACACTTGAATTATACTCACTGAATTGTTGCAAACAATTTATCTGTGGTGCAGTGGTTAGCCTCACAGCAAGAAGTTCTCTGGTTCAAGCCCCGGCTGGGCCAGTTGTCATTTCTGCATGGTGTTTGCATGTTCTCCCCTTGTTCTCATGGGCTTCCTCTGGGTACTCCACAAGTCCAAAAACATGCGCTATAGGTGAATTGGGTTAGCAAAAATTGTTCATAGTGTATGCGTGTGAAAGAGTGTGTATTGATGTTTCCCAGTGATGGGTTGCAGCTGGAAGTGCCTCCGCTGCGTAAAACATATGGATAAGTTGGTGGTTCAATCAACTGTGGTGACCCTAGATTAATAAAGGGACTAAGCTGAAAAGAAAATTAATGAATGTTCAACTTAATTTGTTTGTTTAAATTCAGCCCCCAAAAATTGTTTACAACCACTTACCTTAAAAAAAATGAGTAAATCCAAGGAATCATCTTTGAATCATTTTTTTAGTGCTCTTGAATTAATGCTGGTTTTGTAAGTACACAACGCTGGATTGATACCTTTCTGTAAAATATGAACAAACCAAAATGTTGAGTTTAAAGTGTGTGTGTGTATCTAAAATTTAATTTCCCCCACTCAGAGCAAATGCGTGGCTGGCGACTGTGTGTGACAGTCTTACTAGCAAATTGAGTGAGCGCACTTTCGTTCTGCCTAATCAGAATCACGCAACTGAACAGCGGCAACAATAATAAAAAAAGCCAAACAGGAAAACTCTGACAAGTGGGATTATGGCATCTGCTGCTTCAGAAGCATTAATAGACAAATTAATTTCAAAGAAAAACAGCATTTGTAATATGGGAATATTTTGGTTTCAGACACGGAGCAAAAACAAGTAAATTTTAAGAGCTGTCACAGAATTGTTGCCACAGCTTACAGATTATTGAGCTGAAGCTTGACTACAAAATTAAATCGTAAATCAAATCGCAATTGCAATATCTGTCAAAAAAATCTCAATTAGATATTTTCCCTAAATCGCACAGCCCTAATCTGCATGGTCTATAACCTCTGGAGCTCAGAATGTAATGCATGTTTTAAAGAATTTAGCTTATGGCATTGTTACAAAATACAAATCAGTTTATATAAAATATGGACAAACCCACTAGAAAATTCTTTGATATACACTACCGGTCAAAGGTTTAAGGGTCAGTAAGATTTTCAAATGTTTTAAAATAAGCTGCTCGTCGGCGCCAGAAGTGTAGTGGTTAGTGCGCATGCACTCCGGTGCTCACGCGACCCGAGTTCAATTCCCACCTTGTGGTCCTATGCCGATCCTTACCCTCTCTGCTTTCCTGTCAATATTCTCTACTGTCCTATCCAATAAAGGTGAAAACATTAAAATTAAAATAAGCTTCTCCTGCTCAACAAAGCTGCATTTATTTAATCAAAAATACAATACAAATAGTAAAATTGTGAAATGTTATTGCACTATAAAATAACTGCTTAAAAGTAGTTTATACTTTAATAATTTCTTCCAGTGATTTTAAAAATGAATTTTCAGCTTCATTACTCCAGTCTTCAGTCACATAATCCTTCAGAAATCACTCTGATATTAATTATTATTAATTTTATTAATTACAACTACACACAATAAGAAAGTAGTTATTAAAAATGTAAAAAAAATATTTAACAATTTAACATTTTTTACATTTTAATAAATGCCGCCTTGACAAACAGAATCATTTTCTTTAAAAAAAAAAAAAAAAGCATAAAAAAACTGACCCCAAACTTTTGACTGGTAGTGTATATATTTGACACAACTTGTTGACATTTTACTCAAATGTAGGGTTAAACAAACCAGCGTTGTTTAGAGTGTTTGTTCATTAAATATTACTTTTAAGTGTGTATGGATTTTTTATTTTCTGTAATGTCTTTCTTCCATTTCATTGTTAAGAACCAAAGAAATAATGGCCTGTTATGTCAGATTTCATTTACTTAAAAAAAGACAATTATTGTGAAATGAATACAAAGGAAATATTTAATTTTTAAAATCAATCAAGTAAAAATATTACTAACTATCATGACTATTTTGTTAAAGAGATTAACTGTCGTTTAGAATTGTTGAATGAATGATTACATTGATAAATTCTAATTAGTTGTTGAAGGTTCAGGCTTTAAAGATGGCAGTGTTCATTTTCTCCGTGATGACTCAGCTGTTTAGCTGAATTGATAATATTAGAGGAAATAATTACTGAAATAAACATGAAGGTGACAACTAAACACTTCCACCTAGTGGATGCTTTTTGTTTCAAGATAAGAAAAAAACACTTTTAATGAGCTTTACCTATTAGAATCACTAAATGAGACTCTTGTTGTCACCTATAATTATGTTTTTCTTATCTGATAGCATTCATTGCATTCTGCATACAATATAAAGTAGTCACACGATTATAACTGCAACAAAAATCTGTGATGAATCAAAACTGACTCGGGTAATGAAGTCTTTTATTCAGAATGACTTTTAATTTCTCTGTACATTGAGACAGTTTTGTATGGAGAGAGCAGATGTAGACATTCAGGTGGTCTGTATGTTAATCATTTGTTTTCATGTGAAATGAGTGGTGGTGCATACGTGACTGATTAATTTTGGTTTTACAAACTGGAATACACTGTAAAACCCAAAAAATTAAGGTAACTCAAACCTTTTAGGAAACCGGTTGATCATTTACAAATCATTTAGGTTTAAAAACTGATCCTAATGAGTACTGTGAACTTAATCCATTTGAGTAAATGAAGCAATCTGAGCGCAGTAAAACCCAATAAATGAAGAGAACTCAAACCAACTGAGTACTGTAAAACCCAGTAAGTTAAGGTATTTAATTTAACTAATTGAGGTATTTAATTAACTCATTACCTTCAACACTGAGTTCAAAACTCTTTTCAAATGAGTAGAATTAACTTTGAATCAATTTTGAGTTAACCACACTCATTTCATTTGATAAAGTTGACTGTTGGGTTTTACAGTGTAGTAATTCAGTCGAAAGGTCAGTGAAGTACATTTTTTTGTTTGTTTAACATCCTCTAAGGCTTTTTGCATTTTATAAAACTACAACAAAACTACAACAAAAAATAGAAGAAGAAAAAAAACAATACAATAATATTAGATATAAAATACAATACATAAAAACATATAACAACAAAACACAGGGACAAATGTACATGAAAACAAAATATAATTTAGCTGGTCAAGTAATGCATTAATAAAAGTAATTATAAACTTACTTTGTTTTTATATTACTATTATAGTTTTATTGTCAAATAATAGTTTGGGCACATTATTGAAAACCATTATACATTATGAATAGTGAATAGCAATTACACTCAATCTTTAATTATGTTATTAACAGGGGTCATTGGTTATGCTTGCATTTCTTCCAATGCATTAAGGTGTTCTAATATCTGTCCCCATGTTTTATCAAATATCTCCAATTTATTATTATTGATGTAACTCAACCTCTCCAACGCAAGGATGTTTCCGAGATCTCTACCGCACATACCAAATTTAGGCACAGATTCATTTTTTCACATTCTCAAAATGACCTTTTTGGCAAATACCATACCAAATAACATGGCTTGTCTTTCATATTTATTAAACATCTCTAAGTTACTAAATACCAGCTAGAACAGCTATAAGTGGACATGGTTCGAGATTTGTAGGGCTTTAGAAAAACATTCAAATATATTTTCCCCAAATTTTTGTAATTTAGGACACAACCATTTCTGTGTGGAGTTTGTGTGTTTTCCCTGTGTTGGCGTGGGTTTCCTCCGGGTGCTCCAAGGTCATGCAGTATAGGTGAATTGGGTAAGCTAAATTGTCCATAGTGTATGTGTGTGAATGAGTGTTTATGGATGTTTCCCAGTGATGGGTTGCAGCTGGAAGGGCATCCGCTGCGTAAAACACATGCTGGATAAGTTGGCGGTTCATTCCGCTGTGGCGACCCCAGATTAATAAAGGATTAAGCCAAAAAGAAACTGAATAAATGAATATGCAGGGTTTTAGATAATGTTGTTGATTGAGCATGCATGCGTGTTCTCAAGGCTGCCTTCCCAACTCTCCGAATCTATCTCTGATCCTAATTTGTTCTCCTAAGCTTGCTTAACTATGATTTCATCTACAACTTCCTGTCTTAATAAGATGCTATAGAGATATGACACAACTCCTTGATGTATAGGATTAAACCTGTTCATTTCTTCAAGCACATTGTCCACCTGTAATTTTAAAACGTTTTATTGAAATATCTAAAAGTAAGACTTTCTAAAATTCTTGTTTGAAACTCTTTCTAATTTGTTTCTGACACTTTTATTATAAACCCATCTTTAGTAGTGCTGTATTCAACTTTGAAGTAAACACCTACTGCTATAATTGGGTGACAGTTTTGCATGTTAAAATACATCAAAGCAGCAAGTGGCATCTTTATAATAGTTAATTAGTGCTTAAACTACAGGAGTTTTAAAATTATAACCAATTGTGATATCTACTTGCATCATGCACAGGAGAACCCTCACAGATTTCCTTTAGTCGAATCTCAAACATACACATAGTTTATGGTTCATCACACTGAGAAAATATTAAGAATATCGTGCCCAGGAAATGTTTGGATTTGCATGCTAACAGCTTTCTATTCTAAGCTGCTGCGTTCAAAAGCAAGGCGATTTCTCTCTGGCCTTTCTCTTTGTCCTCATGGCTGTGGTACATTTGATGTGCTTCCACAGAATTTCCACAAGCAAATTTTCCAGTAAACTTGTATAGCAATTTGTTTTGCTCCTAAAGATCAAACAAGTTTTATATGGTTGGGCGGTCCTGCTGTGTTGGGATTGGGAGGTTAAACATTTGATCTGTAAACACCTCACATTAAAGCAATTCCAGTGTAAAAATACAGTAAAAAACTTTAAACCTAAATTGGCAGAGAATGTTAACTGTATATTTGTAATGAGGGTTGTTGACAACAAGCGTTGGATCTAATTTGCAGCTTTTATTAGCGTGCTCAGGCAGGCAGCGTTTAAACAGGGATAGACGGATTACGTGTAGATAATCCAAAGAGAGCAGTCAGTAAAACAGGCGAAAGATTGAGGCAGGTAGCTAAACAAACATAAACATAAAACAAACAATGTTTAAAACACAGTTAGACAATCCAGCAAACACTTACGTTATGCTCACTACAATAGAAACAAGACTCAGCATGGATGGTGATGAAGTGGTGTGTTTATAGTCCAAGTAATCAGTCCTGAAACTGGTGTGTGACTGCGGGGCACGATGGGATATATAGTTCAGATAATTGAAAGGGAATGTTCTTCCGCGATCCATGAGGGCTACATGCTGGTGATTACAACAATATTAAAACATCTGTTTATATTTTTCAAAACAACTAACCACAAGTTGAAGTGATAAAAAAACAAACAGTAAAAGTTTTTTTTTATTATTATTTAAATGAGAAAATTAAACGTGTTATGGATGTGACCCAAAAAAAGTTTTAGTTCACAACATAATTTGTCGAAATTTTGTTAATTATTTTAATTAAACTTCACAGCCCTAAAGAAATGGACTCTGGTCTCTATTTACTATAACAGAGATATTTACATAATTGTATTATTTACATTTTAGCATTCATGAGGAAAAAGTTTCATTATTAGGTGGCAAGGTGGAAATTTGCATGGAATTGCTTATTACAAGACACTGGCTGAACCAACACTTCAAAATAAAAGTAGAAAAAAGCTGACCCTGGGGTTAGACCTTTTCAAAAGTTACACAATTGTACTAAAAAGGTCCATTATGGTACCTTAAAGATACATACTAGTACCCAAAAGTGCCCCATTTGGAAAGGTAAAATCCCACTGCTTATTTCTGAGAATTTAGAAAATGGACAAAACGCTGGATAAGATTTTTCTTTAGATTGTCAGGAGTGGTACATCTGCATAAACTGGCCTAAAACTACTGTATAGTGTGAGCCCAACTTTATTGTTGTTAAGGTCCATATTAATACACTGATGTTGTGACATTACAGTGAGTACCAGTGTAGTGCATTATCTTTTATTTTCAGTTTCTCTGAAAATCCCTGCATCAAACTGTCTTGTTTTAAAATGTATCAGTAATAATAATAATAATAATAATAATAATAATAATAATAATAATAATAATAATAATAATAATAATAATAACAATAATAGTAATAGTAATAAAAACAGAACAAATGTCTAAAGCCATCTAGAAAGGGACAATTTAAAAAGCTTGTGAAAATGCTTAAGAGATAGCTTAATGCATTTACACTTTGATAAAGACCACTTTTAGTACAGTTAATTAAAAATGGATTCTATGTAAAACAAATGACCAAATAATATGAAGGTGTGCTTATCTATATATTGTGCTTGTGTGTGTGTGTGTGTGTGTGTGTGTATATGTATATATGTATATGTATATATGTATGTATGAAGAACACATTTGGTTGCCCATTTTGTTAAAAACATCATTTATTTCTTTGTTCAGGCAAGCATTCATGTTACTTCATCTCCCCTCTCGTCTTACCTCGCTTCATAACAATATGAACTTAGCATTGCATGTTAGGTCTTTTCCTTCCAAAGTAAACTGTAAAAAGTAAAAAGCTTAACATTGATTATTTACAGAATTTGATCACATTAACCTTAATCTTTGTCATTATTTCTATTAGAAGAAAACGTGTTAACAATACAGACATAAACATATATACACTACCTGACAAAAGTCTTGTCGTTGATTCCAGTTGTAAGAGCAACAAATAATAACTTGACTACTAGTTGATCATTTGGAGAAGTGGCAGAAGGTAGATTTTTTTTTTTTTGATGAATCATCTGTTGAACGGAATCCCAATCATCACAAATGCTGCAGACGACCTATTGGAACCCACATGGACCCAAGATTCTCACAGAATTCAGTCAAGTTTGGTGAAAAAGAAATCATGGTTTGGGGTTAGATTCAGTATGGGGGCATGCGAGAGATCTGCAGAGTGGATGGCAACATCAACCGCCTGAGGTATCAAGACATTTGTGCTGTCCATTACATTACAAACAACCGCAGAGGGCAAATTCTTCAGCAAGATAGCGCTCCTTCTCATACTTCAGCCTCCACATCAAAGTTCCTGAACACAAAGAAGTTCAAGGTGCTTCAGGATTGGCCAGCCCAGTCACCAGACATGAACATTATTGAGCATGTCTGGGGTAAGATGGAGGAGGTATTGAAGATGAATCCAAAGAATCTTGATGAACTCTGGGAGTCCTGCAAGAACGCTTTCTTTGCCATTCCAGATGACTTTATTAATAAGTTATTAGAGTCATTGCAGAGATGTATAAATGCAGACATCCAAGCTCATGGGAATCATACACAATATGAATTCTTTTTCCACTGCACCATGACTTTATATTCTATACTGTACATTATTTCTGTTAAGTGACAAGACTTTTGTCTAAGCAAAGTCAGACCTTACGGTCCTAATTATATAATTAAAAATCAAGGCAAGATCGTGTTATTTTGGTAAAAAAAACTTAATCTAGAGGCCTTTGCCTTTCAAATAAGCCACTTCTATAACCAAATGATCAACTAGAAGTCAAGTTATTATTTGTTGTTCCTAAAACTTGGATAGGTGACAAGACTTTTGTCAGGTAGTGTGTGTGTACATAAAAATATATATATTTAGCAAAGTGAATATCCAGTTTGGTCTTTATATAGCACTTTAACACATTTGATCTTAAGTCTACATTAATTAAGTCTATTTGTGTTCCAACAGGCAGATTCTGTTTCGTACACAGGATGCAAGAAGTGCAAGACTTGTGATAAAACAATAGAACCATTTTAATCCGTGATTCGAAGTGATTACTGGATTCAGAGTGGCAGTACTCGACAAATACTGGACCATTGTTGCGCATCTATCTCTCCCACTTTCACACATGAGTGGGCGGGGCTAAAGAAGCAATGATGCAAAAGTAGGTGTTGATCCATCTTCTGCAGTGACTGTCTTTCCTTGCACTGTTACACCATACTGAGGTCAAATCTGAAACGAGATGCTTGGCAACCTGCTTTCAGTTAAACCGTTTTTTTAGATTAACAAATTTATTACAGGATGTTTTTTAAATGCGAATCTCATATATGTCAAAGGATCAAAGGAGGCTTGATTTCTCAATTCATGACCCCTTTAAAATATGGGTTAAAAATCTCAAAGCACTATGTTTACCCCAAGAAACAGGATCAAATCCTCTCACTCAAAAGCACAGCATGGAACAGGAAAATAAATAATTGCAGTAATAGCACTCCTCTGGTTCCATTAAGCGCGAACGCAGCCACACAGCCCTCCTAATGCAGAAACATCCAAATCCACATAAATGGCTTCTCTCTAAGGCAGGGGTGGCTGAAATCCAGAGAATACTAAAAATCTAGGTCAATGGATTGCTGCACAGCTATGATGACTCCCTCCTCCGAAGTGTGTGTGCGTTATGCTTATGAACGGATGAAGACCAAACAGTCTGACCAGTAATCCAAGTAAAGAAAAAAATAATATGTGTTTATACATGGATTATGTGTAATACAACATGCAAGCTTTGCATTAATCCACGGATGAATGTGGTAATGCTAATTAGAATTTCATTTAATGCATTGGATTTGTAATTTACTCTTTATCCACCTTGAAGCGATATTTCAAACACTCCAAATTTCAGACAGGTCTGAATGAGTAAAGAGCTGGCAGATGAGTACACAAAGACTTGTCCTGCATTATTCAAGTGTTTTAAAGGCAGTGGCTTCAGGCATGTCTTCAGCTTCGCAAGCTTTACCTGCTTTCAAATGAAGACTGCAGAAATCAGACAACAAACATGTTGGCGGTCTATAGTCGTGATTCATGTCATCTGAGAATTGTGTATTTTTAGCAGTCCCTAAGAGGGAACAAACGTCAGAAGATATCATTATGTTCATGGCTGCTATACTGCATATATTAATGCAACAAAATTGCGGGTCCTTTTATAATGAAACGTTATTGCAGATATAAAGAAAACAGCAGAGCATTTGCCATCTGAATCCCACTCAGTTTCTCCAGTCGGTGCCTAGCAACACTTTTTCAGCAGAATACACAAAATTAGCAGGGTAAGCGTGACCACAGCCTCAAAGCCATCGCTTGGTGAAGCCGAGCCTACAGATTCCTTGAAACCAGATCAGCACACAATGCCAAAGGTTTCCATACTAAAATAAACATGTTCTCTAACTCAAAGGATCCTGTCGGTGAACGCATCTGCTGAGGGTTACAGTAGACCAAAGTCAATAAAATGTCATTAAATCTGTGATATGAATTTAGTGTGTTTTGACTTCATCCTATGTAATCAATACATTACTTAGAATGTAGTCCTGCACAAAGCCAACAGACAATCGAATAACATGCATTGCTCAAATTACTGTAAAATGTCTCACAGGCCACTTTATTAGGTATGCCAGTTCAACTGCTTGTTAATGCAAATATCTAACGAGCCAAACGCATTGCATTTTATACATGATCAAGAGGATCTGATGAAGTTCAAAGCAAGCTTCAGAATAGATTTTTTTATTTTTTTTTTGTAAGTGACTTTGAATGTGATGCTGTTGGTGCCAGATGGGATGGTCTAAGTATTTCAGAGACTGCTGATCTGATAGGGTTTTCATGCACAACAATCTCTGGGATTAGAAAACTGTCTGAAAATATCTGCCACAGTCACCAGATCTTAATCAAATACAGATCCTTTTGGGATGTGCTGGAATTAAAGAGTTGCATCATAAATGTGCAGCTGATAAATCTGCAGCAAATAAATGATGCTATCGCTTTAATTTGAGCCAAAATCTCAGAGGAATGTTTCCAAAACCTTTCTCATTTATCTCTGCTACAAAGTGTTACGATAGTTCGGATTGCCAAAGGGGAGTGGGTTAAGGCAAGCATGGGGTCGGGTGAAGGCAAGTTTATTTATGTAGCACATTTCATACACAATGGTCATTCAAAGGGATTTACATAAACAAGAAGATTACAGGGATTGATCACCCAAATCTTTTATTTACCTATACTATTTTTTCTCCCTTGAATACTTTCTTTTTGAGTTACTTTGTAAAAACAACTACAAAAAAAGGTTGAAATAATGGTTACAGGTTTCCAACATTTTTTGAAATATCTTCTTTTGTGTTTAACAAAATAAAGAAATGTAAAAGATTGAAACAAGGGTGAGTAAATTACTGAATTTTCATTTTTGGTTGAACTATCCCTTTAAAAGCACCTTAAAATTGTAACCAAAGTATAAGAAATAAAAAATTACCGAATACAATGATCATTAAAACAGGTTTGAAAGGAAAGAAATTCAAAAATAGCATTGGGTGTAGCACATCTTGTTTGATGCCAGCGAGGTGTATGCAACAAAGTAGCAGATGTGCATGCCTGCTAATCCAACTGGAGTTGAGTTTGAGAGGATCTGTCCGTGGTCCTGAATTCAGAACATACCCCAAGATCCCCCCTAAACTTATACCAGAGCCGATCTCTGTGAAGGCATGTGGAATTTGAGCTCAAGTACTGAGAATAGATCAATCAAGTTCTGAGGTGATAATTCATATCGCAGCCTAACTAATTCATGTTCCAATCTAGCACAGTAATTGCTGGAGTATATTTGGAAATCTGGAGAAGCAGGGTGCGATGCTTGTATCTTTCCAGCTGTCATTTTCCTTTAAGATGATGTAAGGCTCATCTCCCTAAGAATGGTCTCCCTCCCCCGTCCAAAGCCTCTCTCAGCACGCTGCATTCATTCGCACTACGCTGCTGATGCTCTGGAGAGTAAGGATGCACAAACTTCCCAACGCACCCTCCTTTTCTGCTTGAGATGCTTTTACTGATATCCTGGGTGAGTGCCAGGTACATGTAGACGAACTATTCTGGACGGAGAAGGTTTCCTAAGAGAGGGAAAGGGAGAGGGAGGAGAGAGAAAGAGAGAGAAGCGCTCTTCTGAAGGAAGTTGAAGCTGTCTGGGTTGGTGCAGTTTTTCATTTTTTATAAGCAGAACTTATTTTTGGATTTTCTGCTGGATGAGCTGCACAATTGGTTCCCTCGGGTGAGAGCTCGTCTATTTTTACCTTTTAATAAATAACAGGCAATGCATATTCATATATGTAACGTGGGAGAAACCGAGTAGTCTCATGCTGTCGCTTTGCTGCATTTATACATTTATAAACACTCTGCAGGTCTCAGAGATGCTGTATGTAGCACGATGGGCGATGAACGTCTATTAGAAAGTGGGCAGGTTATGTTCTCCTTTACTTTCTGCACGCTGAAATCGAATCGAAAACTTTTGCGTCTTCACGTTTTTTGAAGAGTAACACACCGAAATGGCCCTGACTGAAAATTGCAGGACTTATCAAACGCCCAAGGACAGTGGATGTGCTCAGAGTTGCTCTTCTGATGTGGTGGAGCTCAATGTAGGTGGACAGGTGTACTACACTCGCCATGCCACCCTCACCAGTGTGCCAAACTCACTGCTGGGTAAATTGTTCTCCTCTAAAAAAGACATTTCTAACGACCTCACGCAGGACATCAAGGGACGCTACTTCATCGACCGGGACGGATTTCTCTTTCGGTACGTGCTGGACTATCTCCGCGATAAAACTGTCGTCCTGCCGGATTATTTTCCGGAGAAGGGGAGGCTGAAACGCGAAGCAGAGTTCTTCCAGCTGCCCGAGCTCGTCAAAATCCTGACCCCAGATGATTATAGTCACAGTGATTTTGACGAAGCGTCCCAGGGAAGCGACCAGAGGTTGTACCCAGCCTCTTACCTGGACGCGCGCGACCGGCGTTACGGTTTCATCACGGTCGGGTACAAGAGCTCGTGCGCATTCGGGAGGGACACTGATCCCAAAGCCCGCGGAATACCCAAAATCTTCATTTGTGGAAGGGTCGGTCTGGCGAAAGAAGTTTTCGGGGACGCACTAAACGAGAGCCGGGATCCTGACAGACCGCCGGAGCGATACACTTCTCAGTTTTACCTGAAGTTTCGCCACCTGGAGCGAGCGTTTGATATGCTCGCGGAGAGCGGGTTCCACATCGTCGCGTGCAATTCATCACTCACTACATCTCCTCACAACAGGCATGCTGATGATAGATACTGGTCCAATAATACAGAGTACGTCTTCTACCGTAAGTGCAGCTTATTTTACTCTTTACGTTGTGTTAAAAAAGGAAGAAAATAAAGCCATTTGGCAGTGCTGGGTAGTTACTGATCAGATGTAATCTGTATTACGTAATCAGATTACAAAATGGAGTACTCGTAGTTAGATTATATTGCTTCTTTATATGCCCGTAATCAGATTACAGTTACTTTTTATGGATTACATAGGGCATTAGTAACACAGCATCCCACTTATTCTCATCAGTTTTTTCTTTCAAGTATCTATTTTTAGTATATCTTTAATTGTATGCATACAATTTGACCTAAAATGGGCCTATTTATTTCACATTTAACTGACTGAAAGTTAACATTTCAGCTATTTAACAGCATACATTATTCTGTTCTCTGGTCACATTATTGATGGGCAGGTCAATAAATAAAATGATATAAACATGATAAGTCAAAAGAAGTATTGTAATACTGTACAAAAGTTGTCAGAAAACAAAACCAAAATGAGTAATACGTAATGACTAAATTTTTCATCATGAAATATCATCAGCAGTAGACTACGTTTTACATTTACACTGGTAGTTGATCTTTTAGTTAAAATGGTTAATTGATTGGTCAGTAGTCAGTTACCAAATATGAAATCTAAAAAAAATACCAATTTAAGTTGAAATAACGTTATCTCAATCATTATTTATACATTTTTGATGACAAAATCTTAAAATCCAAATGACAAAATATTGAAGTAAATCAAGGGCGTGCGTGAAGCTGTGAGTTTTTAGTACCACCAGGCGGCGTACTCTGATAGTTTGCTCATTTTTGGCCCGGTCACTTTCAGGATTTGCCTCAAATAAAAAGATTGTGATCATTTCTCCAGGTGACAAATGCACTTCCTGTTAAGTATTAGCAGACTGAACTGAGACTGGGTCTGTCCACTCAGAACATTGGTAGAACAGAAACAGAGAAAGAGAGAGAGAGAGAGAGAGAGAGAGAGAGAGAGAGAGAGAGAGAGAGAGAGAGAGAGGGGGAATGTGGGAGAGGCTTTTGAGCCAATGCAGATGTGGACAATTCCCTCAAGTCTAGCTCTCAGGGATATGAACAGAGTGTGGTATGAATATTTCAGTAATCTACCACAGTGATGGTCATGTCGCTCAGCCGTTTCCTCCCTCTCTCTCACTCGCTCTTTCTCTCTTTACTTAAGTAAGTACAAATACATGTAAGTGCACCTTTTGAATATACATTTGTTCTCCAGCGCTTGCCCGCATTATCGGTTCATTTGACTTGTATTGTCTTAAATGAGAGAGATGTTGCAGCATATGGCCAATTAAAAATCACTTTGTGCTTAATTCCAAATGAGTCCCCTTGGAAATCCTAAAAAGAGTGGGCCTGTAATGGAGCGCTTCAAGAGGACAGTCACAAGATTTGGGACGATTGGACATATGGCTGCTTAATGATTTGTTTTCTGGAATAAGTATAATTACTGCAGCACTCAACCTCTCCTATAGCCCACAAATAAGGAAGCAAAAATATGACACATAGAAATGTGTAATAAGGTGATGAGTCCATGCCACTAATATGAAAATCAGGTGCAAATGTGATATTGCATTTTAAATGCACCCTCTGCTTTAAAAAAAATCTGTTATTATTAATATTAGTTTTCTTTTAAAGAAACTGATGGAATTATCGCTGGTGACTTATACAAACGTCAATCTTTTAGTTCACTTAAACATACTCCTGCTGCTTCACGTTCATTTGGCACATTTTAAAAAATCTAATCAACCTAAAAAAATAAAAATGACATAAAACCAAATTTGTACAGCCATTAAAGTGGTCTGCCTGTTGATTGTTAGATGACAAATTGCACCAAAACAAACTTCATATTTCGCTGCATGTACCAAAGCACTTGGATTACAATCAAAAACTGAATCAACCATTTTGTCTCTGAGCAAAATACTGCAGAAGTATTTCTTTTATGAACAAATCAGGGATGTGATTATAATTGGAATTTTGTAATATTCTGATTAAGCCTTTTCCAGCCCAGGCTCATTGGTAATACATCCATCAGCCTGTATTTTTGAGAAACGTAGAAAATAAGTTGCTCAGGGGACGTACAATTGCATGTTTCCATCCCAATCTCATGAGCAAATGTAACTGTTTTATGTATTGTAATTCCTATGATTTCAAACGTTTTCGTATGTATGAAAATGTATGATAAGGCCTGTCACAATAATTAATATATCCACTTATCGCACAACACATGGACATGACCTCAGTCATTTTTGATGAGGCAATATATATATATCACCCATACATAAACAATTCTAGTAACATTTTAGCTGATTGTGCAACATCTCTATCTCTACTGGAGGTGTCAGTGTCAGTGTGGTTAAAAAACACTAGTATTTACTATAAATTACTATAGTATATTTTCACGTGGGTGTCTGACAACTAACAATAGATCTGGCAGCAGATATCGCAGCCTTGGTTACTTTTTACTTTGCACTTTTTTGTTAAGATTTATTATTATTTATTTAGGATATGCATTTCACATTCTGATTCTAATACCTCATTAACTTGATTAAAATGACTATAATTAAATGAAATATTTTATAAAGAATAAAATATAATGTGTTGTTTGGAAGAGTGCACTTGCATTGTGATGATATTAAATTGTCATTCTGGCATTATATAATGAATGGCATAAAATGGCCTTAAAATTACAATAATATTGTTTATTGCAATATATTTTGGTGCAATATATCATATGACAAAAATAGATATTAAGGCATGCATCCACACCCCAACCCTAACTCTACCCCCTCAAATCATATTACATTACAAATGGGATCATACAAATGAATCCGAATCACTCACTAAATCAAAAAGTTACAATTGCTGTGAGATTGCATTGCAAGTTTCAGATCACATTGAGGGCAGAGTCTACATTTTACTTGGGGTAAGTTTTAACATGTCCATGAGAGGGCGGGGCTTATTGTACAGATCCGTAAACCCAACCAATAGTGTCTTTAAAAGCAAACATAAGAGAAAACCACAGTTTTACCTTAGTTGTACATTGCTCTTGTGGAACAGTGCTTTACTGGACTTAAACTCAAGCACTCTGCATCACAAGTACAAAACCCTACAAACTGAGCAAATTGCTGGAAAAGTTGTGCATATGGGAACAGAAAGGTGAGGCAAATGTATTCCATCACAAATCATAGACACTGTTAAGTTGTTTTGCGTCATTTATTTGGTCTTGTGCAAAGAACTGCACAAAATTAACCCTTTATTTATCGATAGTATGGCCCTGTAATTATCATTTGTGTGAAAAGGAACTAAAGTTGTTGGCATCATACTGCCCCATAGCATTAATTTTACTTAGAAAATGCAGATATACATTTTGAGGTTTCACAAAAATGTATGGCTTCCAATGAGCTTGTGCCCTTTCATACAGCCATTCGCAGACCCTACGCTGTAAAAATATCCATTAATTAACAGGTTCTCTTTTTGTAATTCACACGTTTTTTTTCATTTATATACGGTTATGAATTTCATTATAGGATCTTGATCTCTGCTGTCGACTTTTGATGTTTAAAATTCAACAGCACTTTAGCAAAGCGGCTTTTACTTACATATTAGTACTTTGAAACAAAATATTGTATAAGAAATTATATATAAAGAATTAAGGCATTAATAATACAAAGGATTAAGGCAGTTTATTACCGGGTTGGTGTACCATCATTTACAGCATCAATCCAGGCAATATATCATGTTAATCTATTAAAAATGTGAATAAAACAAAATTTTTTAAACATCTCAACATTGAAAGTTGTTGGAAGAAAGATTAAAGGCTCATATTGCAACTCAAAAGTATGGGTAAAAAAAATATGAATACAAAAAATATGGAAAGCTGTTAATTTACAGAGTCCTTTTGAACAGAGATTATATTGACCAAACTGGAAATAGAACACAGCCAGGAACTACCAGCCAGAGAGCTGTAGTTGCAAGTGCACAAGTTTGCGACTGCTTGTTGGAACGATGGATTTGGGAAAGGCCAAATCAATGAACTATGTTTGTAACGATGGAACTTGCCATCTTATTTGGCTAACGATGATTTTCCGAAATGCACCCCTGGACAGATATTTGTACATACATTTAGTGCATTACTGTTTTTAAAATTACAATTTTTTTAAAAAGTTTTATTTTAAAGAAAGATAGTTGAAAACAAGTGTATGTATACAACTAGAGCTTGTTTGTTTTGAGACATTATTTAAAATATGTTTCTAAGAAATAACTTAATTATGTACCATTTTTTATTATTGATTAATTAGTATTATTGTACTATTAAATGTAATAAATTATGTATTTTTTGATAGGTCAAAAAAAAAAATCCATGTGGGCCATTAGAAAATCGTTTAGCCATGTATGAATCTAAAATTTTGTTTATAATGGTCTTAAAATGTCTTTAAGTCTTAAAAATAACTTTGTGAAACCTGCAGAAACCCTGTATTAACCTTCCTGTCGTGTTCGGGTCAAATCTGACCGATTTTAAATTTTAAAATGTTCAAATTCTGACCAAACTTAAATCACTCATAAATATTGTGTTTTACATCTGATTGCCTCAAGACTTTATGATATCCTCCACACAGTACATTTGAACATATAAAAGTGATAATCACCTCTTTCATTTAATTTTGAGTGTTTTAATCAACCTTGTTACACTTGTGGTGTTCCCGGTCAACAGTGACCGCTATAGGAAATGAATGGGTATCCAGGCTATATTCATTCATAAGACAGAAAACATCCCCACACTCAATCACTCACTCACTCACTCACTCACTCACTCACTCACTCACTCACTCACTCACTCACTCACTCACTCACTCACTCACTCACTCACTCACTCACTCACTCACTCATTTCAGACTGAACAATGTCTCTTGCAGGTAGACATCTCTTTTACGCGCTTATGTGCTGATTCTCCAGCCTGATCTCACAAGGAAACATAACTCTTTTACGTTTTGTGGCTAATTCATATGAGTTCAGTCGTACAGAAGTGTACGATTTTTAAAAGGAGGCGTGGTACCCAACCCCACCCCTAAACCCAATCGTCATTGGGGATAAGCAAATTGTACAAAACTGTATGAATGAGATCGTACAAATTCATATGAATTAGCTACTAAACCAATAAGTTATGAATTGCCATGAAAGTGTTGGATCATCCAACGTGATAAAACAGTGTATCATATCTTCACATAGACTAGGTGTCTGTTATGTGAATCCATCTACTATGTGTGTCTTTCTTTCTTTCTTTCTTTCTTTCTTTCTTTCTTTCTTTCTTTCTTTCTTTCTTTCTTTCTTTCTTTTTTCTTTCTTTCTTTCTTTCTCTTTCTTTCTATCTTTCTTTCTTTCTTTCCGTTCAGCCAATCTCTGAGTCTAGCAGGAGCATTTTTAGCTTAGCTTAGCAACAATTATTTTATTATATTAGACCGTTAATATCTCGCTCAAAAATGACCAAAGTATAACTAGTGCTAGTTCTGTGTTCATGCTTACTGTATATAACCTCTGTCACTATTCCCTATATTAGTATGCTTGAAGGACTGAAAATTCGATCACTCAGAACACAGGAAATAATAGCATTTTGTTTGTGCTTTGCTGGTTGATAAATCATTCAGATGGATTAAAATGTCAATTTCTTTGGTCAGACCCTGTTATAGTTATTTTAGCAAACTGTCTATTAGTAATGAAACAAAGTATTTTGATTTCTGTCATCTATTGTTCATTTTTTAATATGTTGTCAGCGCCTATTTTTGTTTTTATTGCAGTTATTTTATGTCTAATTCTGTAAATTCATGTTAAACACTACTTTGAGACATTGTTCACAGCTAAAAGAAAGTAGAATAAAAATTTGATGGAGAAAAATTATTTTTATGCTAATATAAGAGCTGTTAAAACAGAACACTAAAATAAGGGGCAGGATGTAAACATGACAGGAGGGTTAAGGTAAAGTGGGACAGTAGTGCAATAGTTTTTATTTAACATGAAAGGGGACCTGGCTTTAAATCCCAACCTATTACTTTGTTTAATAAATCCGACAAATGAACTTGACAGCTAGTGAGCAACACACATTTCCTTTGTGTGGGAAAAAACAGTTTGACATTCGAGTTCCAAAGAACTGACAAGACTGGGGCGATGATGATGACTTTTCAGTTTAACGCAAACAGATATATTGGCATGAAGCTTGATTCGTACCACAGTATTAGACAATTGCGCTGCATTATTGTCAAAGATGAAAAAATAATATGTGCATTAAAATCTTCATGGCTGAGGAATTTGAGAAGGGATGTGTATGCTGTATGCATTGAACTTGTTTGACACAATGGATAACTAGTTCATATTAAGTTCAATTTATGTGTATTTCACATAATGCTTGAGATGTCATATTTTCGATTTACCCTGCACACTTCGGTTTACAGCATGATTGGTAGGTTCTTGTTTCTCTCCTGAATTCGTTTGCTCTTGAATCCTCTGGTGAAATGAACCAGTTGCTTTTTCCAGGCTTCACTGCCTTCTCTTGTGCTGTTACTTCTCAGAACATCACCCACATGACACATTTTACCAATTTAGACGGCCCAAGAGATTGGTAATATATCATTTGTGGTCAAAGGGGTTGCTTTTTCCTTTTTTTTTTTCCTTTCTTTTTTTTTAACACTTGCTTCTCGCTCTCTTATTTTTCTTTGTCACTTACTCATCCTCGTTCTTATGTAGTTCATCACTTAACATGCTTTCAGCCCATTCTTCCATTTACAAATGGGCTGTAGGTTGTTCGCAACATTTTTTCTTTCATTATTTTATACCAACTGCTCAGTTTTGTCTCTGCATGAATTAATACTTGTGATTAATGCCCAAAGATCGCAGTGATTTCTGGTAAGCAGAAAGCAAATTGTATGAACATCATGTCATTCGTAAACATCTCACACACATAGCCGCATTTAATAGCTGCGGTCAGACAGAACTCATTTACTGACTTAATTATTTCTTTATGTATTGCCTGCATCATTCTTGGCATTTTGATTTTGACCCTAAAAATCAACCTCTGGAATTGAAATACTTTTAATTCTAAACTCAATGCTTATTGAAATGGGCAAACAAATACAATTTTACTAACCTTCATTTAACCTTCAGTTATATTTGAATACTAAAAGATATTAATCCTGCTTAGTAGCTGCTAGACATAAAAATAAATCCCTTTCTTGTACATTTTGACACCTAGTGGAATTAATCTATCATCGAAGTGACAACTAAAAACCCATCTTTTCTGTGATCACCTTAACCCCTGTGAACATATCCAAGACCCCCTCATCTCTCCCCCGCATCACCACATGGCAGCCTCAAAACACTATTTAATTCTAAGTGTGCCTCACACAGGTGAGTGGGCTTGACAAAAAACACACTATTTCATTTCTCTGACACTTGCACTAGTTTTGCACATTTACACCAGATATTTTCTTACAATCACTCTATATCTAATAAATGCTAATGTGGATTTACAAAGTGTGCTTCATACTGGTGAGTGGGCTTGATAAACCACCTGTAAAAACACTCTTCTCTCTTTCTCTCTCTCTCTCTCTCTCTCTCTCTCAACCCCCCCCCCCCCCCCCCCCCCCTACTCGAGCACCTAATTCTATAAAAACAGAGGGCCCTATCATACACCCAGCACAATAGCAAATCCATTTGCACCACCCCCAAAAAGGAGGTGTGTTAAGGCACATTGTTGGAGCATTTCTATTTTGAAGAACTGAAATAGCACCATTGACCAACTAAAACCTGGTATAAAGTCCAGCGTGTTAGTTATGCGTCTATGCAGGTCCAACCGCTTACACATCCCTTAATAAACACAAGATGTACAGCATTACACAAATATCTTTACATATAAAAAAATTAAGCATTAAAATGTTACAAAAATTATTATTTTCTACGTAAATATAAAAACCGCTGCCTCCATGCCTTCTTGTCGGGGGGCTTTTTTTCAGTTTATTCTTGACGATTTGCATCTGTATTATGTTATTATTATTATTATTATTATTATTATTATTATTAGCAGTATTTTTTTATTATATGCATATTTATATTTATTTTATTAAAACAAGTTTAGATTTGTCCACCTGTCAGGTTTTAGAAACATATGCGTCACCATATGGGGCATAAGAAAAGGACACGTGTTAGGTTATAAGTGTGTTTTTTGACCACATCTCGTTATTATTGTTTATTTATTTGTTTGCTGGAAATTAGAACTGAATTTAGAAATAGTTTTGAAACAAATCTTTGAGCTTAACAAACGAAGTTAAATATGCAGGCTAATGGATCCAGTGGAGTGCGCACAACACAGTTTCCTTATCCATGAAAGCAAAGGAGTAAAGTAAAGAATACAGTACAAGTAAAGTAAACAGAAAATAAGAGGCCTAATGGAGGAGGCTCGTTCTTTATCCTCATGCTACAGATGGTCTGTTTAACTGTTTTCTCGCTAATGAAGCGTTCCGTTTTTCCTTTTACAAAGTCTGCCATGTAAATAGCAAATGCGCCATGGTGCGATGCAACTGACTCTTAAGAATGGGAGAATGGGAGATGAGCCTCTGAGTGGTTTAAAGCACATTATACTCCAAACACAACCATAACACACCCATAATAAACACAACCCTCTTAGACCATGTGCCGGGCCATAAAGTGAATTTTTCCATCCTTAAAATGGCAAAATGGATTTGGACAGGTCCTTAATGCTATTGCGCCATGTGCTTTAGACTTTGCGCCTAGATCGTTAAAACAAAGTCTTACCAGTTCTTTTATATAATTAGCACTTCTTGTGGAATCATTGAATGCCTCCTCAATTGTAAGTTGCTCTGGACAACAGCTTACAGCTTACACTACAGGCTCATAGCCAGGGGGGTTCAGGTGGTTCGAAAGACCCACCACTCAGACAAAGGTTCAGAATTTGTCCCAAACATGAGCTAATTTGTCCTATTTTGTCTGCTATGTGAAAATAACCCATCGAAAAGGCTTTAAGTCTGAGCGGAATCCTCTATTGGCTGTAGTGACTTTATCTAATCAGTTTTGGCCAATGCAAACAATTATTTCTCACGAGTCCAACATCCAGCTGCTAGAAAACATACAGTCTGACGTAAGTGAAGTTATCTTTCGCTACTGTATTGATTTTAAATAGAGAAAACAGTTTACAAGTAACTTTTTTTCTAAATCTTGGACCTTATTCTTGAAAAAAATTGAGCAATAAGACGTGAAGCACCAAAAGTGGCCCATATTAAATGAATTTGAATACTAATTTGGCTATTGTTGTTATCCATGAACTTTCAAATGTACTTTTTTTACAAGAGAGGTTAGACAAATTGTAAAGCTCTACATTATTATAATGATTTTTATTCAAATGGTCAAATTCAAAGCCGGGCTGGCTATGGGTCTGCACTATGTATGTTGCGGAATGATGGGCCAAACAACCTGAATAAAAAAAAACCCCTCTAACTAAAGTTTGTAGTGGTTGTTGTAATATTTTAAATACATATATTGTAACTTAAGAGAAGTTACAATCATATTTTGTATTTAAAATGGTTTCTCACACAATGACACCATTTCCACTCCATTTCCTCCATTGTATGTTTGTATAGGGAACATTTAAATTTGATGTCAAATTTGGGCTGAAATGCCAAAATAGGCCCTGATTTAATAGTGAGAGGTTAATGATCATCAGCTTAGATTATGTAAAATAATGCTTGTTTATTTTCATGAAAGCTATAAATAAGCTTAAGAAAAAAGTTTATAATCATCATTAACAATCCCTCTTTCAAATGGACGAGATTTATTCTTTTGATCATTAAGGACCAAAACCTGTATAGCTAATTATTTACATCACAAGCCAGCATGAAGGTTTTCCAATTAAAAAGCTATTAGATGTTCCATAAGGTCACCTTCTCTGTTGTCTAAGAATGCTGATGATCTACGGCATGTTTTTTGCATCATAAAGCAGAACTATCCAGTGAAGCTGATGCCGCATGCATAATTATCTCTACATCCCAAACCTAGAATCTAGTTCGCACTCTATAATTTTGCATTTAATGTAACGCAACATCACGTCTCAGCCTGTCACATTGTTTCCACTCGAGTGCAGATGTGGTTCATGCAGTTTATTAAGCCCACAGCATGCAAAACACACAGTTTCCAAGCAGGGCAACTAAGCTTGTCAAAATACACCATTGCGAGAAAGAGAGATTATTTTGGCCATATCCTCTAAGAACCTCATAGTTTCTATTATTCCTGTGAACGCTAGCGATTTTACAGTCATTATTGCACCAGCACAGAAAATAAGTCCTGTGTCCACTGTGTGTTATGAAGCGGACAGGAGACAGAGGTAAGGAAACGTTAGGGTGTTTATTAAATGACAACAAGGAGCACATGAAGGATAGCCAGGAGGATCAGGAATGATGTTGGGGTCTTTTCCTCCGTGGCTGGGTAACAGGAATACACGAGGATGGACAGCACACACCAGATACAGCTGACAGAGGATGACACAGACTTGGAAGGACTGGAAGACAGGACGATTCGGGTGGACCAGGAAGACTAGGAGGAATACAAAGAGAACAGGTAAGTAAAGCGTTTGTTATAGCTGAGGATGACTACGCTGAGTGGTCGCTCAGTTGTCCGCTTTCGTCGAGACGAGCCCGGACAATGAGCGACTGGAGTGCTGTGCTTTTATCTGGTGCTCGTGAATGTGATGCAGCTGTGTGCTCATTAGAAGTCAGGTGATGGTGATCTTCGTGAGTGGGGATCGTGAGAGCCTGACCAATCCGTGACAGTACCCCCCTCCCCAGGGCCCGCTCCTGAGGGCCGACACCTCCGACGCCGTGGTGGTCTCCCTCTGCCTCTAGGCGCTGGGAACTCAGGGTGGCTCTCATGAAACTCCACCATGAGACTAGGATCGAGAATATCAGCTCTGGGAACCCATGTCCTTTCTTCGGGGCCGTACCCTTCCCAGTCCACCAGGTACTCCAACTGGCCACCACGACGTCGGGAACGCAAGATCTCCTTCACTGCGTAGACGGCTCCTTCTTCTAGGAGCAGTGGAGGAGGGGGTTCCTCTTCGTGGTCAGGCTCTGTGGAGGGAAGAACAGGATCGTGATAGGGTTTCAGGAGTGATACGTGGAATGTAGGGTGAATACGGTAGTGAGAGGGTAATTGTAGTTTGTAGGTGACGGGGGTTAACCTGTTCCACGATGGTGAAGGGACCAACAAATCGGGGACTTAACTTGCGAGAGGGCAGTCGCATGCGTATGTCCCGGGTGGATAGCCACACCTTTTGTCCGGGTGTGTATCTGGGTTCTTCAGACCTTCTTCTATCGGCGGTTACCTTGCTTCGACGGACTGCCCTCTGCAGATGTTGATGAGCCTCGTCCCAGACTCTCTCGCTCTCCCGGAACCAGTGATCCACTGCGGGGACATCAGATGGTTCGCCATCCCAGGGAAAGAGCGGTGGTTGGAAGCCCAGGACGCACTGGAATGGCGTGAGTCCGGTGGAGGGTTGCCGCAGTGAATTTTGGGCATATTCTGCCCAGCCCAAATACTGGCTCCAGGAGCTCTGGTGACCACTGCAGAAGGTCCTCAGGAACCGTCCCACCTCCTGAATCTTCCTCTCTGTCTGCCCGTTGGTTTGGGGATGATATCCAGAAGAGAGGCTGACGGCCACACCTAGGAGCTTGAAGAAGGCTTTCCATAGACGTGAGATGAACTGTGGACCTCTGTCCGACACAATATCTTCTGGAATACCAAATGACCTGAAGACTTGATTAAAGATATTGTCGGCTGTTTCAAAGGCTGTGGGAAGACCTTTCAGAGGGATTAGTTTGACAAACTTTGAGAATCTATCTACGATGACTAGAATACAGGTATTACCTTCTGACGAGGGGAGGTCAGTGATAAAGTCCACTCCTAGGTGTGACCAGGGACGGTTCGGAATCGGCAAGGGATGGAGCTTTCCAGCGGGTAGATGACGTGGGCTCTTGGATTGGGCACAGTCCTTACAGCCCTGAACATATTGCCTCACATCCCTTGCCATGTTTGGCCACCAGAATCGTTGGGATACTAGCGAGAGAGTATTGTTGATCCCTGGATGTCCAGTGCCTAGCGAGGTATGTAAGGAGTGGATCAGATCTACCCGGTGTTCAGGTGGTATGAACTGCCGATGAGGAGGGCATCCCGGCGGAGCAGGGGCTTCCGGAGTGGCAACGACTGGAGGAGCGTTCCAGGTGATCGGACAAATGGAGATGTGTTCGGGAAGAATCTTCGTTGGGAGTTCTTCATGATCGTGATGCTCGTGTAAACGAGAGAGAGCGTCTGCTCTTAGATTCTTGGGTCCTGGACGATAGGAAATGGAGAAATCAAAACGTGAGAAGAAAAGTGACCATCTGGCTTGACGTGGACATAGTCTCTTGGCCTCTTTGATATATTGGAGGTTTTTGTGATCTGTGATCACCTGGAACGGATGTTTGGCTCCCTCCAACCAGTGACGCCACTCCTCCAAGGCTAGCTTGATTGCTAGAAGCTCCCTGTCTCCTATGCTGTAATTCTGCTCCGCCGGGCTCAACTTCCGAGAGAAATAGGCACAGGGATGCAGTCGGGGGCGGTGTATCATGATGTTGGGATAATACTGCCCCGACGCCGGTGGTGGATGCGTCCACTTCCACCACGAAAGGAAGATTTGGGTCAGGATGAGTCAGGAGTGGGGCCCTTGTGAACTCCTTCTTAAGAAGGCGGAAGGCTGCGGCTGCTTCTTTGGTCCACTCCAGTCCTTTGGGTTTACCCTTGAGGAGATTAGTGAGAGGTGATGTAATCCTGCTGTAGTCCTTGATAAACCGTCTATAAAAGTTAGCAAACCCAAGAAACCTCTGGAGCTCCTTAATGGAAGTGGGTTCTGACCAGGATAGAACAGCCTCAATTTTCTTCCCATCCATACGTATACCGGTTTGGTCAATGATGTATCCCAAGAAATGAATCGACTTCTGGTGGAATGAGCATTTCTCCGCTTTGAGGTAGAGGTGATGTTCTCTCAATGTGTGTAGGACCTCCGCAACGTGTTGGCGATGTTCGGCCTCACTCCGGGAGTAAATGAGGATGTCATCTATGTACACTATTACAAAGTGGTGAAGAAACTCCCGGAGGACTTCATGAATGAAGTTTTGGAATACGGAGGGGGCGTTGACCAGACCGTAAGGCATGACCTCATATTCATAGTGGCCAGTAGGGGTCACGAATGCTGTCTTCCATTGGTCCCCCTCACGTATTCTTATCAGATTATACGCGCTGCGGAGGTCCAATTTAGTGAAGACTTTAGCTTCTCGGAGCTGTTCCAAAGCGGCTGGTACCAGAGGAAGGGGATATCGGTATTTTACTGTACCGTTATTTAGGACCCTGTAGTCGATGCATGGACGCAGCCCTCCGTCCTTCTTGGCCACAAAGAAGAAGCTTGAGGCGGCTGGTGATTTTGAGTGACGTATGTACCCCTGACTCAGAGCCTCCCTTATGTAATCTTCCATTGCCTGATTCTCTGGAAGCGAGAGCGGGTAGATCCTACCTCTTGGCAACTGGGCATCTGGAACTAGGTCGATCGCGCAGTCCCATGGCCGATGCGGCGGTAGCTGGGAAGCTCTCTTGGGGCAGAAGACATCATGAAAGGAGCTGTACTCCTTAGGAATGTGGATAGACTGCTTCTCAGGAGGACTCTCGACCGATGTTGTAAACAAAGAAATGGGGTTCCGACCTTGAAGAGGGAGATTTGGAAAACAGGTAGGTGTACATCCAGATCCCCATTTCTTTATCTCTCCTGTGCCCCAAGAGATGATGGGATCGTGCTTCACCAGCCACGGGCGCCCTAGAATGATGTCCATATTTGCACCCTCCAGAACCAGAAATTGAATCCTCTCTTGATGTAACAACCCCACTTGAAGGAGGATGTCTTCGCATTGTCGATGGATACGGGTCGAAGATCGAGTGCACTGGGTTATCGGTTGTATCTGGTATATATGCGAGGACGCCTCAGTACGTAGGTGGAGTTGACGACAGAGGGATTGGGAGATGAAGTTCCCTGCTGACCCGGAGTCGATGAGGGCTGTGACAAGGAGAGAAATAGAGGCAGTAGTTATTTGTACGGTGGTAGTAAGTGGTTTACATTGTTCAATATTCGTACTGAATACACTCACTGAAGTCCGAATGGGACGAAGGGGACACTCCATACGGGTGTGTCCACTGACACCGCAGTATAGACACAGACCCCGGGTCAGCCTCCTCTGTCGTTCCGCTGATGTCAGTCTTCCAGACTCTATTATCATGGGTTCTGGTTCTGGAGAGGCTGTTGACTCAGGCGATTGGAGGAGTGCAGACGAGGGGGGTGATGGTGTCCTGTTGATAGGAACGGAGACGATCGGAACATCGGAGAGAATGTTGGATGAATCTCTCCAGACCCATAGTATCATCTAATGTGGCCAGCTGGATTCGGAGAGTGGGTTCCAAGCCGAGCCGGTACGTGGTCAACAACGATCTCTCATTCCATCCACTTGCAGCTGCTAGAGTGCGAAACCGGAGAGCATATTCCTGTGTAGATAGAGTACCTTGCTTTAGATGATACAGCTGCTCTCCAGCGGCTACTTCCCCATCAGAACGTCCAAACACCTCTTTGAAATACTCCGTGAAGGTAGTGATGGAATTCATGACCGGCCCGGCTTGGTTCCAGATCGTCTCAGCCCATTTAAGTGCAGGCCCAGAGAGTAGTGATACGATGTAGGCGATCTTTGACTTATCTGTGGGATATAGAGAAGGTTGCATTTCGAATATGAGGGAACATTGTAACAGAAAACCATTGCACTCCCCCGCTCCGCCTGAGTAGGGCGCTGGTCGGGCCATGGGACTGGAAGGAAGGGCCGAAGAAGAAACTGTGGAGGCGGAAGTGCTCGGTGCTGGTGGTGCGTTGGAAAGTGGAGCTGGTGGCTGTAGAATCCGCTTCAACTGGTCCACCAGCTCTTGAAAGTGATCGGGGGTGCTCATGTTGTCGTCGTTATTGGTCCGGGCTTCTGTTATGAAGCGGACAGGAGACAGAGGTAAGGAAACGTTAGGGTGTTTATTAAATGACAACAAGGAGCACATGAAGGATAGCCAGGAGGATCAGGAATGATGTTGGGGTCTTTTCCTCCGTGGCTGGGTAACAGGAATACACGAGGATGGACAGCACACACCAGATACAGCTGACAGAGGATGACACAGACTTGGAAGGACTGGAAGACAGGACGATTCGGGTGGACCAGGAAGACTAGGAGGAATACAAAGAGAACAGGTAAGTAAAGCGTTTGTTATAGCTGAGGATGACTACGCTGAGTGGTCGCTCAGTTGTCCGCTTTCGTCGAGACGAGCCCGGACAATGAGCGACTGGAGTGCTGTGCTTTTATCTGGTGCTCGTGAATGTGATGCAGCTGTGTGCTCATTAGAAGTCAGGTGATGGTGATCTTCGTGAGTGGGGATCGTGAGAGCCTGACCAATCCGTGACACTGTGGGAGTTGAGCTGGGGCAAATCCAGACTGTTCCCATTCCATCAAGCCATGCTGTACAGAAAGAGCCACTCGGCCCACCTGAGATGGAAAGTAAATGGAGGAGAGCCAGAAAGCAGAGCAAGTAATTTTCCAAGATTTTCCATGCTTAAAAAAAGCTGTAAAATTATAAGGGCACGGAGTTGATGTTTTCTTATGGGTTTTTGTACATGTTTAAAGCGATAGTTTGCTTAAAAATTGTTCTCTTTTTCTCCTAGATTCCATTTTCTTTCAATAGAACATTGTGTATATATTTTTTTCTCTCAAAGTGCCTATAGCCATGGTCTTGCCATTTGCCATTTTGTGCATCACCAAGGACTACGGTTTCAACAAAAAAAGTTTCTTTAGTGTAAAACTTTCTTCGCAGAACTGAAGAAAAAAGGCAGAATGTAGGTTTAAAATGAAAGTTTGAAGATATATTGATTTAAAAAGTCAACTGTGGTTATTGTGAATATTTTACTTTGCAGTTCTGAGTTTATATCTAACAGCAATTTTTTTAAATGGACAAAACACTACTAATGTTGCATGTTTACTTAAAAAATCTAAATTATTACACTGAAAAAAAAATTCAAAGATGATTCCTTGCTCTGTAAAATACCCAACTTGAAAAAAGCTTGAATTAATTGTTTTTTTCTTTTTGTTCACTTAACCAGACATTTCAGTTCTGCAGACAAAAAGTATTCAATTGGCACTACCTAAAAATGTTTGTTACGGAGTAGTTCACCTCTCCAGGAAATGAATGATCTTATGTTAACCCAACCAAACATTTTTTGTATTACTGACTAATTATTTTAGGTCAGTGGAGCTGATGTTTTTAAAAGTTGAGTGAACAAGAATGGTTGGATTATTAAGAATTACTGGAACAAGGATTATGTTTTTTATTGGACTGGCTTAAAAACTAGATTGTGGATTTACTAATTTTTTTGTAAGGTAAGTGGTTATAAGCAATTTGCTTGGGCTGAATTTAAGCAAACAAATGAAGTTGAACATTACTAAATTTAATTTGTTTGGTTAAATTCAAACCATTTAAATTGTTTTAAACAATTTTGCAGAAATCATTATTTTTTTCAAAATATCATTGCAGTGATATTTTTCGTTTATTTCTGAGATGATAGTACTCGCACACTTGCGCCCATCCCAATTCTACCCCTTAGTCGTTCCCCTAACCCTACCCCTCGTTTTGCACATTAACGTGAAGGGATAGGGGTATCCCAATTCTCTTTAGCTTGAAGGCATAGGGCTAAGGGGAAGGGCTAGATACCCCTTGAAACTGAGATTTTTCAGGACCACACTTGAAATTAAGGGGGACAAAAATTTCCCAGAATACACCATCTACAACGCCAGCATGGCTGCACACGGACGTAAGGAAATGCACAAATTTGTATCTTTTTTTGTCATTATTACGAATTTATACAACATTGTTACTGTCATGCTTTAAAAAAAATGCTAAAATAAAAAACGCAAAATTTCGCTATCTATAATCCATAATAATAACACCTGTATAGTAGCAAACACTATAGAATACACAAGACATGTCACTCGTTTCTTCTTGAATGGGGAAAAAGTGTAACAGTCAATATGGTGAATAAAGCCCGCCTTCTAGTACAGGAGCCAATCATCGATCACTATATGGCTAATAAAGCTCGCCTTTGAGTACAGGAGCCAATCATCGATCCCTAAATGGTGAATAAAACCTGCCTTCTAGTACAGGAGCCAATCATGGATGGCTAGATGGTGAATAAAACCCACCTTCTAGTACAGAAGCCAATCATCAATCGTTATAGACTGATGACACTCTGGGGGAGGGGCTGATTTTGTGTGATTTGGACATTTAGAAATGAAAGTAAAGAGACAGTTGTTCTTTAATTTTATTGGCGATTCCTCATTTGAAATTCAATCGTAAGCTTGGGAAGCAGTATTGGAGAATTTGAAGTTTCCCCATTCAAACAGAATGCCCGAGAAGCGTTTCAAAGATGGCCGCCGAGTGAAATGACTTGCCTTAAAGAGACTTTGATAGTAGTCCCACAAAACGCGGTCACTCAATGACACTCGAATACCCTGTCAGAAAAGTCTAGTTGCTGGGAATGAGCGTTTTACACTGTCTGGTATTATGTTAATGTTATTTTTGTGTGTTTAGATGAATATGGCTATGGTGTAAATGCACAGTACAGTTATGAGCTAATTGCCACATTATATTGTTATGATAACATGATATCATTGCCTTCAGTGATTTTCTAAAGATAAAAAAAATAACGCAACTGGAACGACTACAGCAGTCGCGATCGTCAATCTCAAATGAAGTAAAAGCTCACAATGACATATGATGATGTGTGCAGATGTTGTAGTGCTGTCCCATTTCTTAGGGGAAAATTTTGAAGCCCTTTCCCTTCACACTCTGTTACAAGGGCCAAGGGGAAGAGGTAAGAGAAGGGGCAAGGGTACAAAAATAGAATTGGGATTGAGCCTTGTTCTCTATTGTGTGCATACACCTTTAATTAACGATGACCCCTAAGTGTGGATATTTGGACAGGTCTGTATACTAGTGAAGTATTGCATATTCAGATGTGGCCATATTAAAGAAGATTAGTAGTTTCAACTAGTTTCTACATGTCTCGTTTTGGTTGTGTTGCATTTAATTTCACCCCTTACCCTTGTTTAATTCACTAAAGGTTGTTAAGAGATAAGATCGGCTCTCTACTTAATCACCTCGTTTACATAATAACCACAAAGTATGCATAAACCCAATAAAAGTTTCATAGTGTTCAATAAATAAAACAATATATGACTATTTTATTATATGTTGAGGCTGAGGAAAAATAATTATGTTTTAAGATTAATACTGCCAGCATCTTTTTCAATTCCAAAGACTTTTCTGTTTTCAATTCTGCCTTTTCAATTCATTTTCTATGGCTAGCTTTAAATGTGCATGCGGTTTGTGTTCTCCCTCTGGCTACCTCATTGATCCAACATAATATGAAAGATTAAGCTCCATTGAGTGTTGTATAGCAAAGAATGTCAATTGCTCACATCCACACAAAAAAAATTTATTTCATTATTTTATTTATTGTTTGGTATAAAATGCATAAAATAGGTTTTGAAGCACGGGCTTTGATCAAAAATGTGATTTCGTTTCTCATTCAAACTGGAGAATTAGTAGAGAAACATTGCCTGGAGCCATTTCTTTTAAGTAAAGTGATTGCACAATGAGATATTTTTAACAAGTACTATGATAAAAACAAAGATTCATTTAAACTGATCTTAGCAGTTGCCGCGGATGTTAATAATAAAAATGACAACAATAAAGAGTTAATTTGCTGTAATTACTGACATATTGCTATTAACAGTACTGGCCATGATAGTAATTTATTCAAACATGCCATTAACTCGTGTGCACTGTTCAAATGTACTACTCTTTTGTTATGTTAGAGATGAAAACATCCATTGAATTAAACTTCTGTAAAAAATGCATTAGATAAATATTTTTTTCAAATGTTTTTGCATAAATCAAAACTACTGAATTGTTTAGAAAATGTCAGGACTTTAACTCTTTAGTTGTCAAGTTCACAAATGATGTCACTGATTTGGTGAAAAAACACACACAATCTCACGGCAATTCGTAACTTTTTGATTTAGTGGCTAATTCGTATGAATTCGTACGGTCTAATTCGTACGAATAAGTACTATTTGCTCATCCCCCAATGACGGTTGGGTTTAGGGGTGGGGTTAGGTGCCACGCTTCCTTTTTAAAATCATACAATTTCGTACGAATGAACTCGTACGAATTCGTACGAATTAGCCACTAAACTGACAAACGTAAAATACTTACGTTTTCTCGTGAGATCAGGCTGGAAAAAACACACAAAATGACATTTTCAATAAAAAATGTAATTGTAGATTGGATTTTTTTTCACCTTTTATCGCAGTTTTGGACATGTGAACGATTAGTAACAACATAACTTTGATGCATTGTTAGAGTTTCATTTTTTTCTCCCTAATTTACTGTTGGCGGCTGTTTTTGCCCCATTGACTTCCATTAGAACCACATTTTTTAATTACAAAACTATGCAGAAAAAAATTAAAATTAATCAAAAACAATGCAATGTTGTTTCACTTGTGCAAGGTAAAAAAAATCCAGACCCTGATTACTTTTTATATTGAAAATACATCAGTTAATAGGCGACGCAGTGGTGCAGTAGATAGTGCTGTCGCCTCACAGCAAGAAGGTCGCTGGTTTGAGCCTCATATGGGTGTTTCTGCGTGGAGTTTACATGTTCTCCCTGCTTTCGCGTGGGTTTCCTCCGGGTGCTCCGGTTTCCCCCACAGTCCAAAGACATGCAGTACAGGTGAATTGGGGTAGGCTAAATTGTCCATAGTGTACGAGTATAAATGAGTGTGTGTGTGGCTGTTTCTCAGAGATGGGTTGTGGTTGGAAGTGCATCCGGTGCGTAAAAACATGCTGGATAAGTTGGCGGTTCATTCCGCTGTGGTGACCCCAGATTAATAAAAGGACTAAGCCGAAAAGAAAATGAATGAATACATCATTTAGTTTTTTTCACCAAATCAGTGACATAATTTATGAATTTGGCAATTAATCAGTTAAAATCTTGTAATTTACTCAGCACTTTGGTAGTTTTGATCAGGACTGAGGTTGATTAACAGATTTATGCAAAGAAAAATATCTGATGCATTTAACAGTGGTTTAATTAGGTGGATGTTTTCATCCCTAACATAAAAAAGGGTAGTAAATTTGCCAAGAGTATATTGTTGATTTTTTTTTTTTTTTTCTTAAAATGTGTCAAAATAAGATTTGTCACCAAAAATCAATCTACGAGCAGAAACAAAGAAAAAGTTATAGCCAAATTAAGACTCAAAATCACCCCAGAGTGGATGAAAAGATCCCCAACAGTACATAAGAGTTAAACAAATAATCTAAAATACACATTCATGTTCATTCTAAATAAATTCTGGCATATGTTTTATTCAGTGGATGCCCATCCAGCTGCAACCCAGTACTGGGAAACACCCATAAACTCTCGCATTCACACACACATTCATTCACTTCAGCAAATTTAGTTTATTCAATTCACCTATAGCGCATGTATTTGGACTCTGGGGCAACCGGAGCACCCGTGGGAAAACCACGTGAACAATAGGAGAACATGCAAATTCCACACAGAAATGCCAACTCGCCCAGCTAGGACTCGAACCAGCGACCTTCCTGCTGTGAGGCGACAGCGCTAACAGTGTCACCTTTTTGATTTATTCTTTTTTTTTTTGTTTTTCTGATGAGTTAAACCAAATAGTGAAAGAAATGTTTCCGCTTTTCATTACACATTTATTTCTTAAAAAACTTCTAAGGGTACACCTTAGAGGTTGAGGGTTTCCAGAGTGTACAAAAATATTAATAATGGAATATGAGGAAGTGTGTCTGAACTGCCAGTGTTAGTGCTCAAAAAAATTCTACACTCTCTCACCTAAACAAACCTTCAGTTGAATCACAGCATGGCTCTTCTCTAGTGTTATCCCTGCTCTCCTACACTGCATTATCTACATGACACTGTACATTTTCTTTCTTTCTCCACATCTCAAAAGGAACCACCATAGTAATGACAGGCTCTCTGTCATCTTTTATTACATGCCACGAGCTCTTTATCAAGGGTCAAGCCTGCACTGAGAGGATCTGGACTCTCCAATCCTGCAACACAAATGCATATGGCCGTCTTTAACAAAGGAAGGCGATTGTGGCTTGTGTCAACATCAGTCAGAGGATGAAATTGTCACATTGCCTGTAATCTTCCAGCACAAAGCCCCTAGATTGGAGACTTGGAGACTGGGATTGGCATCTCTTGTCCTTGGATTAGGACAATAGCTGTTTATTAAGTCCAGCTCTTAGACCCTTCTGTCACCCTGCCTCGTTTTGGATCAGCCCACCCGTGATCCATCAGCTCTTTTTACACTCATCTCATTAGTGTTATGACCAGCACTGTTGAGCTATCAGGAGCATATGGTGATTAGACTGGGGGAAGATTATGCACACGGGTAAAGGCTGGTTTCATTGGAGGATGATTACTGAAGAACAATGATTACTGAAGTACATTTTACAAGAAAATACTGCTTTAGCCATTCTGCTTCAAAATGTAGTTTAGCAGATAGTTCATGCAAAATTGAATTCTGTAATTTTGTAACACAAAAGATATTTTGAAGAAATGTGTGTGTGTGTGTGTGTGAATGAGAGAGTACAGTATATGGAAGTTTCTCACTGCTAGATTGTGGCAGGATGGGCATCCGCTACATAAAACATTCATTAATTTTCTTGTCAGCTTAGTCCCTTTATTAATCTGGGGTTGCCACAGCGGAATAAACCGCCAACTTATCCAGCATTTGTTTTACGCAGCTGATGCCCTTCCAGCCGCAACCCATCTCTGGGAAACATCCACACACACTCATTCACACTCATACACTATGGACAATTTAGCCTACCCAATTCACCTGTACCACATGTCTTTGGACTGTGGGGGAAACCGGAGCACCCGGAGGAAACCCGCGAACACAAGGAGAACATGCAAACTCGAATCAGTGACCTTCTTGCTGTGAGGCGACAACACTGCCTATTGCGTCACTGCGTTGCCTACACAAAATATAACATAGTAAAACATATATCAGAGTAATTGGCAGTTCATTCTGTTGTGGCGATCCCTGATAAATCCAAGTGTATCTGTCTGCGGACTGCAGCGTAACATGAAGGGGGGTAACTTGTAGTAAGTTAGAGGCGTAACTTGCTGTTATTGACCATGCGAGATGTCACAACGAGATGTTGTTGGCAAGATGGTGGAAATACTTAAACCAAACATTTTCACCAAATGTTTTCATGAGTTTTCTCCAAATTTATCCACAACCAATTAATTTGGTTATATTATTATATTAATTTATTTAGCAAGTCCACCATGCAACTCCACTCGCTGACTACATTCGTTTTGTCATGAGAGTTAGCCTACTCGGCGTCGCCACCTGTGATTGCAAATAACAGTACAATGGCGAGCGTGTCAAGTATGAAAGCCTCCGCAACTTGCGGCTGTACGTTAATAACTGATAGTTGGAGAAGGTGTAGGCGTTAATAACTGGGATGGTTGGGTTTAGGTTTGGAGAAGGTGTAGACGTTAATAACCATAATGGTTGGGTTTAGGTTTGGGGAAGGTGGAGATGTTAACTGTGATGGTTGGGTTTAGGTGTGGAGTAGGTGTAGACGTTAATGATGATGGTTGGGTTTAGGTTTGGGGAAGGTGGAGACGTTAATGTTCATGGTTGGGTTTAGGTTTGTGGAAGGTGTAGACGTTAATAACTGTGATGGTTGGGTTTAGGTGTGGAGTAGGTGTAGACGTTGATGATGGTTGGGTTCAGGTTTGGGGAAGGTGTAGATGTTAATAACGATAAAGGTTGGGTTTAGGTTTGGGGAAGGTGTAGACGTTAATAACTGATGGTTGGGTTTAGGTGTGGAGTAGGTGTAGACGTTAATAACTGATGGTTGGTTTAGGTTTGGGGAAGGTGTAGACGTTATAAACTCTGATGGTTAGGTTTAGGTGTGGAGTAGGTGTAGACGTTAATGATGATAATTGGGTTCAGGTTTGGGGAAGGTGTAGACATTAATAACTGTGATTGTTGGGTTTAGGTGTGGAGTAGGTGTAGACGTTAATGATGATGGTTGGGTTCAGGTTTGGGGAAGGTGTAGACATTAATAACTGATGGTTGGGTTTAGGTGTGGAGTAGGTGTAGACGTTAATGATGATGGTTGGGTTCAGGTTTGGAGAAGGTGTAGACGTTAATAACTAATGGTTGGGATTCAGTTTGGGGAAGGTGTAGACGTTAATAACTGTGATTGTTGGGTTTAGTTGTGGAATAGGTGTAGACGTTAATGATGGTTGGGTTCAGGTTTGGGGAAGGTGTAGATGTTATTACGATAAAGGTTGGGTTTAGGTTTGGGGAAGGTGTAGACGTTAATAACTCTGATGGTTGGGTTTAGGTGTGGAGTAGGTGTAGACGTTAATGATGATGGTTGGGTTTTGGTTTGGCACAGGTGTGAATGTTAATAACTGTGATGGTTGGGTTTTGGGTTGTGGTAGGTATAGACATCAATAACTGTGATGGTTGGGTTTAGGTGTGGAGTAGGTGTAAACATTAATAACTGATGGTTGGGTTTAGGGTTGGGGAAGGTGTATGATGAATAAATAACTGATGTACAGCGCCATCTTGCTGACGTTTTGACATAATGTCAAGTTACGTCTCTACTACAAGTTATGCCCCTTCTTGTTACGCCCCTGTCTTGCAGTCCGCAGACAGACCCTATTCTATAAACCAGGGACTAAGCCAAAGGTAAGTGATTGAAAGCGAGTATTTCACAAAGCATTTTAGCTCTAAACATCTCTTAAATCAGTGATTTAAGAGTCCTCCTCACCACTCATAACATTTTACCAAGACCAACCACAAACTATTTGACTGATTGACTGCAACAATCTGCCTTTGAAAGAAAACATTTTGAAAACATTTGAACCACAAGGAGCTTCTAGCTATCACCTTAATGGCAGTGGTATTTCCCAAGTCAGAAATCTGTTTTCCCATGTATTTTTTCATTTATTAAAAAAAAAAAAACACAAAAATAAGACAACAATATTTTTTCTAAAACATTTTACAATAATTATACGTTCTATAAATATAGTCATAATCTTTTCAGATATAATTGTTTTAAAGCATAAAAACATAATTGAGTGCAAACAGAGCAATCTTTAAAAATGCCAGCGTTAGGGTCTCACCCTTCAAATCAACATACAAAGCCACACCTCATGAACAAACACCAGACATTTTCATTAAGATATATAACGTAACATTCACATGAGGGAAAACTTTGTGTTCAGTTAGTAATTACAATACCAAACATAAAACTAGAAGGTAGATTGTTGTTGTCTGGCTGCCATTCTCTCTCTGAACCATGTCTCTGAATGCACCAATAACCTAATACTTTCTGCATGAACAAGGTGCACAAAGGTATGCAATTACATATTTTGACAGCCCATTTTGATTAAATGCACTTTTCTTGGTTCTATCTTCCACAGAGTATTAAAATACATACTAAAACATTTGACCACTAAATATAATGATTGCTATCAGGGTGTGAAGTGACTTTCAACCAGCATAACATAAACTGTTTCTTAAAATCTTAGCTAAAAACTGCCAGGAGACCCTTAATGGTGAGATCAAGTGTTATTTAATACAGGCCCAGAATGGTATACGCACATAGTACAGTAATGTGGTTTTTCAATGTATGCACAGCTCGCTCATGCACATTTTTGTATAGTTAGTTTATCCACAACCATGTTGTTCTTCCACGTTCAGAAATAAAAGGAGGAGACAGAACAAAAACAACAGCAAATATTGTAGACTGTGATGAGGGTTTGTGTGAGAGGATTAAAAGCATTTCAGGTCTATTTTTAAAAAGTATCATCTTATCCATCATTACTTTTAGAGAGAAGGTGCAATTGTGAAGGTGCAAATGATGAACATATTAATGAAAAACACAAGTAAAGTTTGGACTTTGGGAAGCTGAAGCTAATGGCCTTACCCTATACTTTGCAGTCACCTCACGATTTCAGACAAACTTCTGAGGCAGCTTAAATGTTTAATGATCTTAAAAAAATAGAGATAAGATAAGAGCAAAGATTTAAGTACTATAATAATACCAATTTCACTGTCAAAAGATAAAAAGTTGGTTCATGTGCATATCACAGCAGATCAGAAATAAAAAGGATGGTGAGTGGGATGAAAGATTAATGCTTTTTGCATTTAAAAATGTCTACCACCTAGACTGACAATATCCTAAAACTATAATCAACACTCGTAAAAATAATGGTTTAAAAAATTGACTTTGGTAGCACTGTGGTTCAGTGGTTAGCACGGTCGCCCTCACAGCAAGAAGGGCGCTGGTATGAGTCCTGACTGGGCCAGTTGGCAATTTCTGTGTGGAGTTTGCTTGTTCTCCCCGTGTTGGTGTGGGTTTGCTCCAGTTGCTCTGGTCCCCCCCCCCCCCCCCCCCCCACAGTCCAAAGACATGTGCTATAGATTAACTGAATAAACTAAATTGTCTGTGGTGTATGAGTGTGTGTGAATGAGTTTGTATGGCTGTTTCCCAATACTGGGTTGTGGCTGGAAGGACATCCACTACGTGTAACATAAGTTGGAATAGTTGGCAGTTCTTTCTGCTGTGATGACCTCTTAAATAGAGACAAAACTGAAGAAGAATGAATGAATGAAAATTAACTTCACTGTGATCTCATAGAATAACCTTTCCGTTCTCATGACTCTTATTTGGAATTGATGGTTCCATTATAACATTTAATTTTAATAGTGAATATTGTTAAACATAACAGTCAACAATAATACAAAATATATTTGTGAACATTTTACTTTGCACATGTAGTTAAACAGTGTTTCATAGAACTTGTGCAATGCTGTATTAGTAAATGCTGAGTAGGTTTACTGCATTGAAAAAGCCATACATATCACCTCAATCCATAGTGTGTTTTTACACGCATGTGTGTGTGAATCAATAGACATTTACATTGTAGTCATATAATATCTACCTAGTATTGTGAAGTAAAGCATGGAGTCTTCATTATTAATTATGTGTCCCATGACCATGACATTATTATAATTTACGTGAAGGATAAAAGGAATTTTACTCCCTCTAGTAATCATTTACTTTTAAAATGCCATAAATTACATATCAGCACTCTTAAAAATAAAGGTTATTGATTGGCCTCAGCTGTTGCATGCAGAACCTTCAGCATTACATTATCCTTTAATATCCATGTCCATTTCCATTGCACAAAGGTGCAAAAGGGTTATTTAGATCATTAAAATTTTCTTCACTCTAAGAAACAAATGGTTTGTTTAAAAAACATTAACTGAAAGGATATTTTGAAGCCAAACTTGTTCTTTCATAGCATCACAAAAAAAAAAAAAAAAAAATACACACACACACACACTCACCGGCCACTTTATTAGGTACACCTGTCCAACTTGCTTGTTACCACAAATTTCTAATCAGCTAATCATATGGCAGCAACTCAATAGGCATGGAGACATGGTCAAGAGATCTGCTGCAGTTCAAACTGAGCATCAGAATGGGGAAGAAAGGTGATTTAAGTGACTTTGATCATGGCATGGTTGTTGTGTGCCAGACAGGCTGGTCTGAGTATTTCAGAAACTGCTGATCTTCTGGGATTTTTACACACAATCCTTTCTAGGGTTTACAGAGAATGGTCTAAAAAAGAGAAAGTATCCAGAGAGCAGCAGTTCTGTGGACACAAATGCCTTGTTGATGCCAGAGGTTAGAGGAGAATGGCCAGACTGTTTCGAGCTGATAGAAAGGCAACAGTAACTTAAATAACCACTCGTCAAAACTGAGGTATGCAGAAGAGCATCTCTGAACGCACAACACGTCAAACCTTGAGGTGGATGGGTTAAAGCAGCAGAAGATCACACCAGGTATGACTCCTGTCAGCTAAGAACAGGAAACTGAGGCTACAATTCGCACAGACTCACCAAAATTGGAGCACCTTTGGGATATGGTGGAATGGAAGATTTGCATCATGGATGTGCAGCCGACAAATCTGCAGCAACTGCGTGATGCTATCATGTCAGGAATATTTCCAGTACTTTGTTGTTTCTATGCCATGAAGGATTAAGGCAGTTCTGAAAGCAAAAGGGGATCCAACCAGTACCAGAAAGGTGTACCTAATAAAGTGGCCGGTAAGTGTAGATTTTAAGTGTGTATATCAGTATATTTTTGGAGGTTGAAAATATTGATAGATGATGCAAGTTTTTCCAGTGGACCTCAATCTGAGTAAAAATCATCTCCACACCAGTGTTTTTCCTCAGAGGAACTGTTTTCTTCAGAGTATGTTCATGTTTCTTAGACACAAGCATTTCTTAATCTAAACTTGAGTCCTTTATATACTGTTACCGCTTCACTGCAAAGACAGAAATGGCTTACTTTGTACCATGTTCAATGTGAAATAGAAATTTTCATTCCTTCATTCATTCATTCATTTTCTTTTCGGCTTAGTCCCTTTATCAATCTGGGGTCGCCACAGCAGAATGAACCCCAACTTATCCAGCATATGTTTTACGCAGCGGATGCCTTTCTAGCTGCAACCCATTACTGGGAAACAATCAAACAATTGTCCAAATGTCTTTGGACTTGTGGGGGAAACCGGAGAACCCAGAGAAAACCCATGCCAACACGGGAAAAACATGCAAACATCCACACAGAAATGCCACAGATCCAGTCAAGGCTCGAACCAGCGACCTTCTTGCTGTGCGATCGTGCTAGTCACTGCACCACCGTGTCGCAGAAATTTTTCAGGATGTTGAATTACTTCCAATTGAAATGGAATATTAAGTAGGGGGCGGGGCTTTTTTGCATGTCATTCTCTGATAGCAAACTAAGTGTCATCAAATTGACATCAACAGAGAAGGACCACCACTCCCAACTTCAAACGCTCATACTTTGATTGAAGATTATTAAAAAAACTATTAACTTAATTAACTTGCACATACTAATTCTTCAGCTAAATAACAACGTGTACTAGCAAAGTAAACATTCTAAATTTGGATTTCACACAGACTTTAACTGGCAAATGAACATTAACAAACCTCAGGTGAATCTTGAAACCATAATGGAGGGAGTCAGTCATCAACACAATGCTATCAGATATAGTTTATAAACACTGTACATGTTAAAGGAATCCTGAATTGGTTTTAATCTGAAATTTTCATCTAGGCTTCAAACAAAGCACAGCCTTCCAGAATTCAGGATCCCTATCTGTGGTCTCATTTTCATTAAGAAGCCTCCATTGTGCAAAGGATCTGTTGCTAATTTTCCGTATCAAAGCAATCTGTTGAAAATGAAGAGTTTCATTTGTTGACTTTTACGATCTGAAGACTGAGCCACAAAAGCTGAGTGTGCAGAAAGACCTATACCTGCAAAGGGAATTTTATTTCTATCTCAGTAAAATTGATGGTTATCATCGCATTGTGCAAACTGAGCTCTGAATGTGTGTGCGCTTGTGTCTACATGTGTGTGTGTGAGAAAGAGAGAGAGAGGAAAAAGCTCCAGTTCAGAAGTGCCTGGAGGGTTGTGGTGAGTATGATTGGTTGACTTTCCTGGCATACCAAGATGGACGGCTTGACTCAGTCATTTTTCAAGAGCTCAGAATATTTATTTTTTCCTTTTGCTCTTTGTAGATAGACCGTATATTCAGAGCTGGACGGTTTTGGATCCACACAGCTCAAAGGAAACTATAAAGTGCCATTATTATAGATCAATTTTTTATTAAGTCTTTCATACATTCACAATATAATTCACTGTAGTGAGCAAAGTGTTGACCTATAGATTTAAAAAATCTATGGAGATGATGTATTTTTGTAGGCAAGCCCACAAGTTGTCACCCGCGCTCCCTTGATAAAAATCCATTCTGATATTTCCATTGGATTTATGGTCAATCTAGACATTAAATTACACAACGAACATTAATTCACAAGCTAACTGGCACAATTTAAAAGTGCTTTGGACAACATTCAGTTTTTGTTTGAAGTCTAGTCCAGTTATTAACCGAAGAAATGGTATAAAGCCGACTAGTGAGTTTCTCTGTTTGCTATGGTGATATTTAAAGTCTCTGACAAGCTCTGTAGTCCCATTCATAGTTATTTGAATTTTTTAAAGGCTTAAAAAAACCTTAAATACCCATGACGATGATGTTTTTATCAGGACATGATGCAACATTAAGGACATTGGTTTGATTTCCAGAGAAGCAGTATAAACATAAAGTATGTTATCTTCGATAAAAGTATCTGCCAAATGTAGAAATGTCTGAACAACTCCAAAAAATGAACACTATCTAAAAATATTCTGGAGCATTTCAAATATGGGCAAGTTTTTAAAGGGGAAATACTGTATTATGGCCTTTTTACAAGATGTAAAATAAGAGTTTGTATGTGTAAGTTTCAGCTCAAAATATCCCACACATGAAACTGCACCTATTAGGCTTTGATCCAAATCGTAATGTTTTGGTGACTCATGCTTTAAATTTAAATGAGTTTTCAAAAGAGGGCGGAGCTACAAATACTTGCGCACCAGCATATCGGCAGATTCAAACCAGTACTAATGTTACCTCTGTGAAAAACTGAAAATGTGAAAAAAGAAGGCAGTCTATGGAGACTCCTGTGTTCATTTGTGCATCTTAAATGTCAATGTTTATAATGCCACTTGGTCACTGATATTATCTTCAGCAGGTGAAAACTCAATCCAGGCTCATTCTGATTATGTAACCCTATATATATTTCTGGAGAGCACGAATACGTCCCAGGAGTTACTTTTTTGCAGTTTTTGTTTTCGCGAATCCACCAGAGGCTGCTGTGTATGCTTTTCAGATCTTAAATTTCTCTCGTAAGTGCCATTCATGCCTGCTGTTCTCATGTAAATCCACCAAAGGCCGCTGTCGACTGAATGACTGATCTGACTGACCCACCCTCCTTCTTGCCTAAACCCAACCAATAGTGTTTTCAAAAGCACCGATTCAATCATCACCGATTCTCATCCTGTTATTTACTTTTTCATTTTATTTTTTGGATTCGGTTTTTGTCTCACCCGCTTTCTGGAACCGTTTTTCGCCAGACTTAAACCCCGTCATTGTGGTCAACTCCTCTCTGCGTCTCAAGTCCGCCAACATACATGGTGAGCTACTGAACAAACTGATTACAGCGAGAAAACTGGCCATACTAAGGTAGGCGGTCAGCTGGTAAGCGCAAAAAGGAGTGACGTCACACCGCCCACTTGCAATTCATTTTAAAGACGAAATGTAGCAATACGTACTTCTGGGTACATAACTCGCGATCTCCAGAAATGTATAGGGCTAAGTTTTTAGAATGAGCCTATATTGGAAAACTCTAATGGTGAACGGCTACTTCTCACTAAGGGCTGTTTATGCTAATGAGGCAGAGATCGTCACTAATGGGTGGGGCTTTCCCTCCCTGATGACATGTACAAAGGGAGAATGTCAATTAAGGTGTTTCTGCAGACTATTTTTATGAAGTGTCATTATAAAAACTATAATTATTAATACATTGTTACCATTATAGGCTAGCTGTATTCATACACTTACCACAAAACTGTTTAAACCCCTTAGAAAAGTGATTTTTGCATAATAGGTCTCCTTTAAGTTAATTAACATCACTTTTTGTGTAAATGTACACATTGAAGAGTCCCATTTTAGAAGTTTCTTCTTTTCTTTGAAATCGAACTCACAACCTTGGGCTTGTAAGTGCAAAGCTTTATTTGGTCTACAAGAAATAAACTCATTGATTCGGTGTGTCCTTTTGTAGCTCGAATTTGGGTTGAAACAAACAAGCATATCTTGGCATGTGCACAATGTAGGTCAGCAGCAAAAATAACCATCCACACCTTTTCATTGCTAATTTGTCACTGTATCTTTAGTAAACCATGTGTCTTTCGGTGTAAGACATTACAGACACAAGCTGTTAGTAGATTTAACCTTTAAGTTGTCTTGTTTTTTAATATAATCTTATTGATGACTGGGAAAAACAATAGACATGTTGAAGAGATCGTGATGCTCGTGTAAACGAGAGAGAGCGTCTGCTCTTAGATTCTTGGGTCCTGGACGATAGGAAATGGAGAAATCAAAACGTGAGAAGAAAAGTGACCATCTGGCTTGACGTGGACATAGTCTCTTGGCCTCTTTGATATATTGGAGGTTTTTGTGATCTGTGATCACCTGGAACGGATGTTTGGCTCCCTCCAACCAGTGACGCCACTCCTCCAAGGCTAGCTTGATTGCTAGAAGCTCCCTGTCTCTATTGCTGTAATTCTGCTCCGCCGGGCTCAACTTCCGAGAGAAATAGGGCACAGGGATGCAGTCGGGGGCGGTGTATCATGATGTTGGATAATACTGCCCCGACGCCGGTGGTGGATGCGTCCACTTTCCACCACGAAAGGAAGATTTGGGTCAGGATGAGTCAGGAGTGGGGCCCCTTGTGAACTCCTTCTTAAGAAGGCGGAAGGCTGCGGCTGCTTCTTTTGGGTCCACTCCAGTCCTTGGGGTGGACCCTTGAGGAGATTAGTGAGAGGTGATGTAATCCTGCTGTAGTCCTTGATAAACCGTCTATAAAAGTTAGCAAACCCAAGAAACCTCTGGAGCTCCTTAATGGAAGTGGGGTCTGACCAGGATAGAACAGCCTCAATTTCTTCCCATCCATACGTATACCGGTTTGGTCAATGATGTATCCCAAGAAATGAATCGACTTCTGGTGGAATGAGCATTTCTTCCGCTTTGAGGTAGAGGTGATGTTCTCTCAATGTGTGTAGGACCTCCGCAACGTGTTGGCGATGTTCGGCCTCACTCCGGGAGTAAATGAGGATGTCATCTATGTACACTATTACAAAGTGGTGAAGAAACTCCCGGAGGACTTCATGAATGAAGTTTTGGAATACGGAGGGGGCGTTGACCAGACCGTAAGGCATGACCTCATATTCATAGTGGCCAGTAGGGGTCACGAATGCTGTCTTCCATTGGTCCCCCTCACGTATTCTTATCAGATTATACGCGCTGCGGAGGTCCAATTTAGTGAAGACTTTAGCTTCTCGGAGCTGTTCCAAAGCGGCTGGTACCAGAGGAAGGGGATATCGGTATTTACTGTACCGTTATTTAGGACCCTGTAGTCGATGCATGGACGCAGCCCTCCGTCCTTCTTGGCCACAAAGAAGAAGCTTGAGGCGGCTGGTGATTTTGAGTGACGTATGTACCCCTGACTCAGAGCCTCCCTTATGTAATCTTCCATTGCCTGATTCTCTGGAGCGAGAGCGGGTAGATCCTACCTCTTGGCAACTGGGCATCTGGAACTAGGTCGATCGCGCAGTCCCATGGCCGATGCGGCGGTAGCTGGGAAGCTCTCTTGGGGCAGAAGACATCATGAAAGGAGCTGTACTCCTTAGGAATGTGGATAGACTGCTTCTCAGGAGGACTCTCGACCGATGTTGTAAACAAAGAAAATGGGGTTCCGACCTTGAAGAGGGAGATTTGGAAAACAGGTAGGTGTACATCCAGATCCCCATTTCTTTATCTCTCCTGTGCCCCAAGAGATGATGGGATCGTGCTTCACCAGCCACGGGCGCCCTAGAATGATGTCCATATTTGCACCCTCCAGAACCAGAAATTGAATCCTCTCTTGATGTACAACCCCACTTGAAGGAGGATGTCTTCGCATTGTCGATGGATACGGGTCGAAGATCGAGTGCACTGGGTTATCGGTTGTATCTGGTATATATGCGAGGACGCCTCAGTACGTAGGTGGAGTTGACGACAGAGGGATTGGGAGATGAAGTTCCCTGCTGACCCGGAGTCGATGAGGGCTGTGACAAGGAGAGAAATAGAGGCAGTAGTTATTTGTACGGTGGTAGTAAGTGGTTTACATTGTTCAATATTCGTACTGAATACACTCACTGAAGTCCGAATGGGACGAAGGGGACACTCCATACGGGTGTGTCCACTGACACCGCAGTATAGACACAGACCCCGGGTCAGCCTCCTCTGTCGTTCCGCTGATGTCAGTCTTCCAGACTCTATTATCATGGGTTCTGGTTCTGAAGAGGCTGTTGACTCAGGCGATTGGAGGAGTGCAGACGAGGGGGGTGATGGTGTCCTGTTGATAGGAACGGAGACGATCGGAACATCGGAGAGAATGTTGGATGAATCTCTCCAGACCCATAGTATCATCTAATGTGGCCAGCTGGATTCGGAGAGTGGGTTCCAAGCCGAGCCGGTACGTGGTCAACAACGATCTCTCATTCCATCCACTTGCAGCTGCTAGAGTGCGAAACCGGAGAGCATATTCCTGTGTAGATAGAGTACCTTGCTTTAGATGATACAGCTGCTCTCCAGCGGCTACTTCCCCATCAGAACGTCCAAACACCTCTTTGAATACTCCGTGAAGGTAGTGATGGAATTCATGACCGGCCCGGCTTGGTTCCAGATCGTCTCAGCCCATTTAAGTGCAGGCCCAGAGAGTAGTGATACGATGTAGGCGATCTTTGACTTATCTGTGGGATATAGAGAAGGTTGCATTTCGAAATGAGGGAACATTGTAACAGAAAACCATTGCACTCCCCCCGCTCCGCCTGAGTAGGGCGCTGGTCGGGCCATGGGACTGGAAGGAAGGGCCGAAGAAGAAACTGTGGAGGCGGAAGTGCTCGGTGCTGGTGGTGCGTTGGAAAGTGGAGCTGGTGGCTGTAGAATCCGCTTCAACTGGTCCACCAGCTCTTGAAAGTGATCGGGGGTGCTCATGTTGTCGTCGTTATTGGTCCGGGCTTCTGTTATGAAGCGGACAGGAGACAGAGGTAAGGAACGTTAGGGTGTTTATTAAATGACAACAAGGAGCACATGAAGGATAGCCAGGAGGATCAGGAATGATGTTGGGGTCTTTTCCTCCGTGGCTGGGTAACAGGAATACACGAGGATGGACAGCACACACCAGATACAGCTGACAGAGGATGACACAGACTTGGAAGGACTGGAAGACAGGACGATTCGGGTGGACCAGGAAGACTAGGAGGAATACAAAGAGAACAGGTAAGTAAAGCGTTTGTTATAGCTGAGGATGACTACGCTGAGTGGTCGCTCAGTTGTCCGCTTTCGTCGAGACGAGCCCGGACAATGAGCGACTGGAGTGCTGTGCTTTTATCTGGTGCTCGTGAATGTGATGCAGCTGTGTGCTCATTAGAAGTCAGGTGATGGTGATCTTCGTGAGTGGGGATCGTGAGAGCCTGACCAATCCGTGACACTGTGGGAGTTGAGCTGGGGCAAATCCAGACTGTTCCCATTCCATCAAGCCATGCTGTACAGAAAGAGCCACTCGGCCCACCTGAGATGGAAAGTAAATGGAGGAGAGCCAGAAAGCAGAGCAAGTAATTTTCCAAGATTTTCCATGCTTAAAAAAAGCTGTGAAATTATAAGGGCACGGAGTTGATGTTTTCTTATGGGTTTTTGTACATGTTTAAAGCGATAGTTTGCTTAAAAATTGTTCTCTTTTTCTCCTAGATTCCATTTTCTTTCAATAGAACATTGTGTATATATTTTTTTCTCTCAAAGTGCCTATAGCCATGGTCTTGCCATTTGCCATTTTGTGCATCACCAAGGACTACGGTTTCAACAAAAAAGTTTCTTTAGTGTAAAACTTTCTTCGCAGAACTGAAGAAAAAAGGCAGAATGTAGGTTTAAAATGAAAGTTTGAAGATATATTGATTTAAAAAGTCAACTGTGGTTCTGTGGTTGCAGTTTTGAGTTTATATCTCACAGCAATTTTTTTAAATGGACAAAACACTACTAATGTTGCATGTTTTTACTTAAAAAATCTATATTATTACACTGAAAAAAAATTCAAAGATGATTCCTTGCTCTGTAAAATACCCAACTTGAAAAAAGCTTGAATTAATTGTTTTTTTCTTTTTGTTCACTTAACCAGACATTTCAGTTCTGCAGACAAAAAGTATTCAATTGGCACTACCTAAAAATGTTTGTTACGGAGTAGTTCACCTCTCCAGGAAATGAATGATCTTATGTTAACCCAACCAAACATTTTTTGTATTACTGACTAATTATTTTAGGTCAGTGGAGCTGATGTTTTTAAAAGTTGAGTGAACAAGAATGGTTGGATTATTAAGAATTACTGGAACAAGGATTATGTTTTTTATTGGACTGGCTTAAAAGCTAGATTGTGGATTTACTAATTTTTTTGTAAGGTAAGTGGTTATAAGCAATTTGCTTGGGCTGAATTTAAGCAAACAAATGAAGTTGAACATTACTAAATTTAATTTGTTTGGTTAAATTCAAACCATTTAAATTGTTTTAAACAATTTTGCAGAAATCATTATTTTTTTCAAAATATCATTGCAGTGATATTTTTCGTTTATTTCTGAGATGATAGTACTCGCACACTTGCGCCCATCCCAATTCTACCCCTTAGTCGTTCCCCTAACCCTACCCCTCGTTTTGCACATTAACGTGAAGGGATAGGGGTATCCCAATTCTCTTTAGCTTGAAGGCATAGGGCTAAGGGGAAGGGCTAGATACCCCTTGAAACTGAGATTTTTCAGGACCACACTTGAAATTAAGGGGGACAAAAATTTCCCAGAATACACCATCTACAACGCCAGCATGGCTGCACACGGACGTAAGGAAATGCACAAATTAGTATTTTTTTTTGTCATTATTACGAATTTATACAACATTGTTACTGTCATGCTTTAAAAAAAATGCTAAAATAAAAAACGCAAAATTTCGCTATCTATAATCCATAATAATAACACCTGTATAGTAGCAAACACTATAGAATACACAAGACATGTCACTCGTTTCTTCTTGAATGGGGAAAAAGTGTAACAGTCAATATGTCGAATAAAGCCCGCCTTCTAGTACAGGAGCCAATCATCAATCACTATATGGCTAATAAAGCTCGCCTTTGAGTACAGGAGCCAATCATCGATCCCTAAATGGTGAATAAAACCTGCCTTCTAGTACAGGAGCCAATCATGGATGGCTATATGGTGAATAAAACCCACCTTCTAGTACAGGAGCCAATCATCAATCGTTATAGACTGATGACACTCTGGGGGAGGGGCTGATTTTGTGTGATTTGGACATTTAGAAATGAAAGTAAAGAGACAGTTGTTCTTTAATTTTATTGGCGATTCCTCATTTGAAATTCAATCGTAAGCTTGGGAAGCAGTATTGGAGAATTTGAAGTTTCCCCATTCAAACAGAATGCCCGAGAAGCGTTTCAAAGATGGCCGCAGAGTAAAATGACTTGCCTTAAAGAGGCTTTGATAGTAGTCCCACAATACTCGGTCACTCAATGACACTCGAATACCCTGTCAGAAAAGTCTAGTGGCTGGGAATGAGCGTTTTACACTATCTGGTATTACATTAATGTTATTTTTGTGTGTATAGATGAATATGGCCATGGTGTAAATGCACAGTACAGTTATGAGCTTATTGCCACATTATATTGTTATGATAACATGATATCATTGCCTTCAGTGATTTTCTAAAGATAAAAAAAATAACGCAACTGGAACGACCACAGCAGTCGAGATCGTCAATCTCAAATGAAGTAAAGCTCACTATGACATATGATGATGTGTGCAGGTGTTGTAGTGCTGTCCCATTTCTTAGGGGAAAATTTTGAAGCCCTTTCCCTTCACACTCTGTTACAAGGGCCAAGGGGAAGAGGTAAGAGAAGGGGCAAGGGTATAAAAATAGAATTAGGATTGAGCCTTATTCTCTATTGTGTGCATACACCTTTAATTAACGATGACCCCTAAGTGTGGGTATTTGGACAGGTCTGTATACTAGTGAAGTATTGCATATTCAGATGTGGCCATATTAAAGAAGATTAGTAGTTTCAACTAGTTTCTACATGTTTCGTTTTGGTTGTGTTGCATTTAATTTCACCCCTTACCCTTGTTTAATTCACTAAAGGTTGCTTAAGAGATAAGATCGGCTTAATTACCTCGTTTACATAATAACCACAAAGTATGCATAAACCCAATAAAAGTTTCATAGTGTTCAATAAATAAAACAATATATGACTATTTTATTATATGTTGAGGCTGAGGAAAAATAATTATGTTTTAAGATTAATACTGCCAGCATCTTTTTCAATTCCAAAGACTTTTCTGTTTTCAATTTTGCCTTTTCAATTCATTTTCTATGGCTAGCTTTAAATGTGCATGCGGTTTGTGTTCTCCCTCTGGCTACCTCATTGATCCAACATAATATGAAAGATTAAGCTCCATTGAGTGTTGTATAGCAAAGAATGTCAATTGCTCACATCCACACAAAAATGTTTTATTTCATTATTTTATTTATTGTTTGGTATAAAATGCATAAAATAGGTTTTGAAGCACGGGCTTTGATCAAAAATGTGATTTCGTTTCTCATTCAAACTGGAGAATTAGTAGAGAAACATTGCCTGGAGCCATTTCTTTTAAGTAAAGTGATTGCACAATGAGATATTTTTAACAAGTACTATGATAAAAACAAAGATTCTTTTAAACTGATCTTTGCAGTTGCCGCGGATGTTAATAATAAAAATGACAACAATAAAGAGTTAATTTGCTGTAATTACAGACATATTGCTATTAACAGTACTGGCCATGATAGTAATTTATTCAAACATGCCATTAACTCGTGTGCACTGTTCAAATTTACTACTCTTTTGTTATGTTAGAGATGAAAACATCCATTGAATTAAACTTCTGTAAAAAATGCATTAGATAAATATTTTTTTCAAATGTTTTTGCATAAATCAAAACTACTGAATTGTTTAGAAAATGTCAGGACTTTAACTCTTTAGTTGTCAAGTTCACAAATGATGTCACTGATTTGGTGATAAAACACACACAAAATGACATTTTCAATAAAAAATGTAATTGTAGATTGGATTTTTTTTCACCTTTTATCACAGTTTTGGACATGTGAACGATTAGTAACAACATTGCATTGTTAGAGTTTCATTTTTTTCTCCCTAATTTACTGTTGGCGGCTGTTTTTGCCCCATTGACTTCCATTAGAACCACATTTTTTAATTACAAAACTATGCAGAAAAAAATTTAAATTAATCAAAAACAATGCAATGTTGTTTCACATGTGCAAGGTAAAAAAAATCCAGACCCTGATTACTTTTTATATTGAAAATACATCATTTAATAGGCAACGCAGTGGTGCAGTAGATAGTGCTGTCGCCTCACAGCAAGAAGGTCGCTGGTTCGAGCCTCGTATGGGTCAGTTGGTGTTTCCGCGTGGAGTTTACATGTTCTCCCTGCTTTCGCGTGGGTTTCCTCCGGGTGCTCCGGTTTCCCCCACAGTCCAAAGACATGCAGTACAGGTGAATTGGGTAGGCTAAATTGTCCATAGTGTACGAGTATAAATGAGTGTGTGTGTGGCTGTTTCTCAGAGATGGGTTGTGGCTGGAAGTGCATCCGGTGCGTAAAAACATGCTGGATAAGTTGGCAGTTCATTCCGCTGTGGCGACCCCAGCTTAATAAAAGGACTAAGCCGAAAAGAAAATGAATGAATACATCATTTAGTTTTTTTCACCAAATCAGTGACATAATTTATGAATTTGGCAATTAATCAGTTAAAATCTTGTAATTTACTCAGCACTTTAGTAGTTTTCATCAGGACTGAGGTTGATTAACAGATTTATGCAAAGAAAAATATCTGATGCATTTAACAGTGGTTTAATTAGGTGGATGTTTTCATCCCTAACATAAAAAAGGGTAGTAAATTTGCCCAGAGTATATTGTTGATTTTTTTATTTGTTATTTTCTTAAAATGTGTCAAAATAAGATTTGTCACCAAAAATCATTCTGCGAGCAGAAACAAAGAAAAAGTTATAGCCAAATTAAGACTCAAAATCACCCCAGAGTGGATGAAAACATCCCCAGCAGTACATAAGAGTTAAACAAATAATCTAAAATACACATTCATGTTCATTCTAAATAAATTCTGGCATATGTTTTATGCAGTGGATGCCCATCCAGCTGCAACCCAGTACTGGGAAACACCCATAAACTCTCGCATTCACACACACAGTCATTCACTATGGCAAATTTAGTTTATTCAATTCACCTATAGCGCATGTATTTGGACTCTGGGGCAACCGGAGCACCCGTCGGAAAACCATGTGAACAATAGGAGAACATACAAATTCCACACAGAAATGCCAACTCGCCCAGCTAGGACTCGAACCAGCGACCTTCCTGCTGTGAGGCGACAGCGCTAACAGTGTCGCCTTTTTGATTTATTCATTTTTTTTTTTGTTTTTCTGATGAGTTAAACCAAATAGTGAAAGAAATGTTTCCACTTTTCATTACACATTTATTTCTTAAAAAACTTCTAAGGGTACACCTTAGAGGTTGAGGGTTTCCAGAGTGTACAAAAAATATTAATAATGGAATATGAGGAAGTGTGTCTGAACTGCCAGTGTTAGTGCTCGAAAAAATTCTACACTCTCTCACCTAAACAAACCTTCAGTTGAATCACAGCATGGCTCTTCTCTAGTGTTATCCCTGCTCTCCTACACTGCATTATCTACATGACACTGTACATTTTCTTTCTTTCTCCACATCTCAAAAGGAACCACCATAGTAATGACAGGCTCTCTGTCATCTTTTATTACATGCCATGAGCTCTTTATCAAGGGTCAAGCCTGCACTGAGAGGATCTGGACTCTCCAATCCTGCAACACAAATGCATATGGCCGTCTTTAACAAAGGAAGGCGATTGTGGCTTGTGTCAACATCAGTCAGAGGATGAAATTGTCACATTGCCTGTAATCTTCTTAGCACAAAGCCCTAGATTGGAGACTTGGAGACTGGGATTGGCATCTCTTGTCCTTGGATTAGGACAATAGCTGTTTATTAAGTCCAGCTCTTAGACCCTTCTGTCACCCTGCCTCGTTTTGGATCAGCCCACCCATGATCCATCAGCTCTTTTTACACTCATCTCATTAGTGTTATGACCAGCACTGTTGAGCTATCAGGAGCATATGGTGATTAGACTGGGGGAAGATTATGCACACGGGTAAAGGCTGGTTTCATTGGAGGATGATTACTGAAGAACAATGATTACTGAAGTACATTTTACAAGAAAATACTGCTTTAGCCATTCTGCTTCAAAATGTAGTTTAGCAGATAGTTCATGCAAAATTGAATTCTGTAATTTTGTAACACAAAAGATATTTTGAAGAAATGTGTGTGTGTGTGTGTGTGAATGAGAGAGTACAGTATATGGAAGTTTCTCACTGCTAGATTGTGGCAGGATGGGCATCCGCTACATAAAACATTCATTAATTTTCTTGTCAGCTTAGTCCCTTTATTAATCTGGGGTTGCCACAGCGGAATAAACCGCCAACTTATCCAGCATTTGTTTTACGCAGCTGATGCCCTTCCAGCCGCAACCCATCTCTGGGAAACATCCACACACACTCATTCACACTCATACACTATGGACAATTTAGCCTACCCAATTCACCTGTACCACATGTCTTTGGACTGTGGGGGAAACCGGAGCACCCGGAGGAAACCCGCGAACACAAGGAGAACATGCAAACTCGAATCAGTGACCTTCTTGCTGTGAGGCGACAACACTGCCTATTGCGTCACTGCGTTGCCTACACAAAATATAACATAGTAAACATATATCAGAGTAATTGGCAGTTTCATTCTGTTGTGGCGATCCCTGATAAATCCAAGTGTATCTGTCCTGCGGACTGCAGCGTAACATGAAGGGGGGGTAACTTGTAGTAAGTTAGAGGTGTAACTTGCTGTTATTGACCATGCGAGATGTCCACAACGAGATGTGGGAACGAGATGGTGGAAATACTTAAACCGAACATTTTCACCAAATGTTTTCATGAGTTTTCTCCAAATTATCCACAACCAATTAATTTGATATATTATTATATTCATTTATTTAGCAACTCCACCATGCAACTCCACTCGCTGACTACATTCGTTTTGTCATGAGAGTTAGCCTACTCTGCTTCGCCACCTGTGATTGCAAATAACAGTACAATGGAGAGCGTGTCAAGTATGAAAGCCTCCGCAACTTGCGGCTGTACGTTAATCACTGATAGTTGGAGAAGGCGTAGGCGTTAATAACTGGGATGGTTGGGTTTAGGTTTGGAGAAGGTGAAGACGTTAATAACCGTAATGGTTGGGTTTAGGTTTGGGGAAGGTGGAGACGTTAATAACGATGGTTGGGTTTCGATTTGGGGAAGGTTTTCGATGTTAATAACTGTAATGGTTGGGTTTAGGTGTGGAGTAGGTGTAGACCGTAATGATGATGGTTGGGTTTAGGTGTGGAGTAGGTGTAGACGTTAATGATGATGGTTGGGTTTAGGTGTGGAGTAGGTGTAGCGTTAATGATGATGGTTTGGTTTAGGTTGGAGAAGGTGTAGACATTAATAACCGTAATGGTTGGGTTTAGGTTTGGGGAAGGTGGAGGACGTTAAAAACAATGATGGTTGGGTTTCGATTTGGGGAAGGTTTTCGATGTTAATAACTGTAATGGTTGGGTTAGATGTGGAGTAGGTGTAGACGTTAATGATGATGGTTAGGTTTAGGTGTGGAGTAGGTGTAGACGTTAATGATGATGGTTGAGTTTAGGTGTGGGTAGGTGTAGACGTTAATGATGATGGTTAGGTTTAGGTGTGGAGTAGGTGTAGACGTTAATGATGATGGTTAGGTTTAGGTGTGGAGTAGGTGTAGACGTTAATGATGATGGTTGGGTTTAGGTGTGGAGTAGGTGTAGACATTAATGATGATGGTTAGGTTTAGGGTGTGGAGTAGGTGTAGACGTTTAAGCATGATGGTTAGGTTTAGGTGTGGAGTAGGTGTAGACGTTAATATGATGGTTAGGTTTAGGTGTGGAGTAGGTGTAGACGTTAATGATGATGGTTAGGTTTAGGTGTGGAGTAGGTTAGACGTTAAGAGATGGTTAGGTTTAGTTGTGGAGTAGGTGTAGACGTAATGATGATGGGTAGGTTAGTTGTGGAGTAGGTGTAGACGTTAATGATGATGGTTAGGTTTAGGTGTGGAGTAGGTGTAGACATAATAATGATGGTTAGGTTTAGGTGTGGAGTAGGTGTAGACAATTAATGATGATGGTTGAGTTTAGGTTGGGGAAGGTGTAGAAGATAATGATGATGGTTGAGTTTAGGTTTGGGGAAGGTGTAGACGTTAATGATGATGGTTTGGTTTAGGTTTGGGGAAGGTGTAGACTTAATGATGATGGTTGGTTTAGGTTTGGGGAAGGTGTAGACGTTAATAACTGATGGTTGTGTTTAGGGTTGGAGTAGATGTAGACGTTAATAACTAATGGTTGGGTTTAGGGTTGGAGAAGGTTGTAGACGTTAATAACTAATGGTTGGGACTTCAGTTTGGGGAAGGGGTAGACGTTAATAACTGTGATGGTTGGGATTCAGTTTGGGAAGGGGTAGACGTTAATAACTGTGATGGTTGGGATTCAGTTTGGGGAAGGTGTAGATGTTAATAACTGTGATGGTTGGGTTTAGGTGTGGAGTAGGTGTAGACGTTAATGATGATGGTTGGGTTCAGGTTTGGGGAAGGTGTAGACATTAATAACTGTGATGGTTGGGTTTAGGTGTGGAGTAGGTGTAGACGTTAATGATGATGGTTGGGTTCAGGTTTGGGGAAGGTGTAGATGTTAATAACGATAAAGGTTGGGTTTGGGGAAGGTGTAGACATTAATAACTGTGATGGTTGGGTTTAGGTGTGGAGTAGGTGTAGGCGTTAATGATGATGGTTGGGTTCAGGTTTGGAGAAGGTGTAGACGTTAATAACTAATGGTTGGGATTCAGTTTGGGGAAGGTGTAGACGTTAATAACTGTGATTGTTGGGTTTAGTTGTGGAATAGGTGTAGACGTTAATGATGGTTGGGTTCAGGTTTGGGGAAGGTGTAGATGTTATTACGATAAAGGTTGGGTTTAGGTTTGGGGAAGGTGTAGACGTTAATAACTCTGATGGTTGGGTTTAGGTGTGGAGTAGGTGTAGACGTTAATGATGATGGTTGGGTTTTGGTTTGGCACAGGTGTGAATGTTAATAACTGTGATGGTTGGGTTTTGGGTTGTGGTAGGTATAGACATCAATAACTGTGATGGTTGGGTTTAGGTGTGGAGTAGGTGTAAACATTAATAACTGATGGTTGGGTTTAGGGTTGGGGAAGGTGTATGATGAATAAATAACTGATGTACAGCGCCATCTTGCTGACGTTTTGACATAATGTCAAGTTACGTCTCTACTACAAGTTATGCCCCTTCTTGTTACGCCCCTGTCTTGCAGTCCGCAGACAGACCCTATTCTATAAACCAGGGACTAAGCCAAAGGTAAGTGATTGAAAGCGAGTATTTCACAAAGCATTTTAGCTCTAAACATCTCTTAAATCAGTGATTTAAGAGTCCTCCTCACCACTCATAACATTTTACCAAGACCAAACCACAAACTATTTGACTGATTGACTGCAACAATCTGCCTTTGAAAGAAAACATTTTGAAAACATTTGACCACAAGGAGCTTCTAGCTATCACCTTAATGGCAGTGGTATTTCCAAGTCAGAAATCTGTTTTCCCATGTATTTTTCATTTTATTAAAAAAAAAAACACAAAAATAAGACAACAAATATTTTTTCTAAAACATTTTTACAATAATTATACGTTCTATAAATATAGTCATAATCTTTTCAGATATAATTGTTTTAAAGCATAAAAACATAATTGAGTGCAAACAGAGCAATCTTTAAAAATGCCAGCGTTAGGGTCTCACCCTTCAAATCAACATACAAAGCCACACCTCATGAACAAACACCAGACATTTTCATTAAGATATATAACGTAACATTCACATGAGGGAAAACTTTGTGGTTCAGTTAGTAATTACAATACCAAACATAAAACTAGAAGGTAGATTGTTGTTGTCTGGCTGCCATTCTCTCTCTGAACCATGTCTCTGAATGCACCAATAACCTAATACTTTCTGCATGAACAAGGTGCACAAAGGTATGCAATTACATATTTTGACAGCCACATTTTGATTAAATGCACTTTTCTTGGTTCTATCTTCCACAGAGTATTAAAATACATACTAAAACATTTGGACCACTAAATATAATGATTGCTATCAGGGTGTGAAGTGACTTTCAACCAGCATAACATAAACTGTTTCTTAAAATCTTAGCTAAAAACTGCCAGGATACCCTTAATGGTGAGATCAAGTGTTATTTTAATACAGGCCCAGAATGGTATACGCACATAGTACAGTATGTGGTTTTTCAATGTATGCACAGCTCGCTCATGCACATTTTTGTATAGTTTAGTTTATCCACAACCATGTTGTTCTTCCACGTTCAGAAATAAAAGGAGGAGACAGAACAAAAACAACAGCAAATATTGTAGACTGTGATGAGGGTTTGTGTGAGAGGATTAAAAGCATTTCAGGTCTATTTTTAAAAAGTATCATCTTATCCATCATTACTTTTAGAGAGAAGGTGCAATTGTTGAAGGTGCAAATGATGAACATATTAATGAAAAACACAAGTAAAGTTTGGACTTTGGGAAGCTGAAGCTAATGGCCTTACCCTATACTTTGCAGTCACCTCACGATTTCAGACAAACTTCTGAGGCAGCTTAAATGTTTAATGATCTTAAAAAAATAGAGATAAGATAAGAGCAAAGATTTAAGTACTATAATAATACCAATTTCACTGTCAAAAGATAAAAAGTTGGTTCATGTGCATATCACAGCAGATCAGAAATAAAAAGGATGGTGAGTGGGGATGAAAGATTAATGCTTTTTGCATTTAAAAAATGTCTACCACCTAGACTGACAATATCCTAAAACTATAATCAACACTCGTAAAAATAATGGTTTAAAAAATTGACTTTGGTAGCACTGTGGTTCAGTGGTTAGCACTGTCGCCTCACAGCAAGAAGGGCGCTGGTATGAGTCCTGACTGGGCCAGTTGGCATTTCTGTGTGGAGTTTGCTTGTTCTCCCCGTGTTGGTGTGGGTTTGCTCCAGTTGCTCTGGTCCCCCCCCCCCCCCCCCCCCCCCCACAGTCCAAAGACATGTGCTATAGATTAACTGAATAAACTAAATTGTCTGTGGTGTATGAGTGTGTGTGAATGAGTTTGTATGGCTGTTTCCCAATACTGGGTTGTGGCTGGAAGGACATCCACTACGTGTAACATAAGTTGGAATAGTTGGCAGTTCTTTCTGCTGTGATGACCTCTTAAATAGAGACAAAACTGAAGAAGAATGAATGAATGAAAATTAACTTTCACTGTGATCTCATAGAATAACCTTTCCGTTCTCATGACTCTTATTTTGGAATTGATGGTTCCATTATAAACATTTAATTTTTAATAGTGAATATTGTTAAACATAACAGTCAACAATAATACAAAATATATTTGTGAAACATTTTACTTTGCACATGTAGTTAAACAGTGTTTCATAGAACTTGTGCAATGCTGTATTAGTAAATGCTGAGTAGGTTTACTGCATTGAAAAAGCCATACATATCACCTCAATCCATAGTGTGTTTTTACACGCATGTGTGTGTGAATCAATAGACATTTACATTGTAGTCATATAATATCTACCTAGTATTGTGAAGTAAAGCATGGAGTCTTCATTTATTAATTATGTGTCCCATGACCATGACATTATTATAATTTACGTGAAGGATAAAAGGAATTTTACTCCCTCTAGTAATCATTTACTTTTAAAATGCCATAAATTACATATCAGCACTCTTAAAAATAAAGGTTATTGATTGGCCTCAGCTGTTGCATGCAGAACCTTCAGCATTCATTAATCCTTTAATATCCATGTCCATTTCCATTGCACAAAGGTGCAAAAGGTTATTTAGATCATTAAAATTTTCTTCACTCTAAGAAACAAATGGTTTGTTTAAAAAACATTAACTGAAAGGATATTTTGAAGCCAAAACTTGTTCTTTCATAGCATCACAAAAAAAAAAAAAAAAAATACACACACACACACACTCACCGGCCACTTTATTAGGTACACCTGTCCAACTGCTTGTTAACACAAATTTCTAATCAGCTAATCATATGGCAGCAACTCAATAGGCATGGAGACATGGTCAAGAGATCTGCTGCAGTTCAAACTGAGCATCAGAATGGGGAAGAAAGGTGATTTAAGTGACTTTGATCATGGCATGGTTGTTGGTGCCAGACAGGCTGGTCTGAGTATTTCAGAAACTGCTGATCTTCTGGGATTTTTACACACAATCCTTTCTAGGGTTTACAGAGAATGGTCTAAAAAAGAGAAAGTATCCAGAGAGCAGCAGTTCTGTGGACACAAATGCCTTGTTGATGCCAGAGGTTAGAGGAGAATGGCCAGACTGTTTCGAGCTGATAGAAAGGCAACAGTAACTTAAATAACCACTCGTCAAAACTGAGGTATGCAGAAGAGCATCTCTGAACGCACAACACGTCAAACCTTGAGGTGGATGGGTTAAAGCAGCAGAAGATCACACCAGGTATGACTCCTGTCAGCTAAGAACAGGAAACTGAGGCTACAATTCGCACAGACTCACCAAAATTGGAGCACCTTTGGGATATGGTGGAATGGAAGATTTGCATCATGGATGTGCAGCCGACAAATCTGCAGCAACTGCGTGATGCTATCATGTCAGGAATATTTCCAGTACTTTGTTGTTTCTATGCCATGAAGGATTAAGGCAGTTCTGAAAGCAAAAGGGGATCCAACCAGTACCAGAAAGGTGTACCTAATAAAGTGGCCGGTAAGTGTAGATTTTAAGTGTGTATATCAGTATATTTTTGGAGGTTGAAAATATTGATAGATGATGCAAGTTTTTCCAGTGGACCTCAATCTGAGTAAAAATCATCTCCACACCAGTGTTTTTCCTCAGAGGAACTGTTTTCTTCAGAGTATGTTCATGTTTCTTAGACACAAGCATTTCTTAATCTAAACTTGAGTCCTTTATATACTGTTACCGCTTCACTGCAAAGACAGAAATGGCTTACTTTGTACCATGTTCAATGTGAAATAGAAATTTTCATTCCTTCATTCATTCATTCATTTTCTTTTCGGCTTAGTCCCTTTATCAATCTGGGGTCGCCACAGCAGAATGAACCGCCAACTTATCCAGCATATGTTTTACGCAGCGGATGCCTTTCTAGCTGCAACCCATTACTGGGAAACAATCAGACAATTGTCCAAATGTCTTTGGACTTGTGGGGGAAACCAGAGAACCCAGAGAAAACCCATGCCAACACGGGAAAAACATGCAAACATCCACACAGAAATGCCACAGATCCAGTCAAGGCTCGAACCAGCGACCTTCTTGCTGTGCGATCGTGCTAGTCACTGCACCACCGTGTCGCAGAAATTTTTTCAGGATGTTGAATTACTTCCAATTGAAATGGAATATTAAGTAGGGGGCGGGGCTTTTTTGCATGTCATTCTCTGATAGCAAACTAAGTGTCATCAAATTGACATCAACAGAGAAGGACCACCACTCCCAACTTCAAACGCTCATACTTTGATTGAAGATTATTAAAACAAACTATTAACTTAATTAACTTGCACATACTAATTCTTCAGCTAAATAATAACAACGTGTACTAGCAAAGTAAACATTCTAAATTTGGATTTCACACAGACTTTAACTGGCAAATGAACATTAACAAACCTCAGGTGAATCTTGAAACCATAATGGAGGGAGTCAGTCATCAACACAATGCTATCAGATATAGTTTATAAACACTGTACATGTTAAAGGAATCCTGAATTGGTTTTAATCTGAAATTTTTCATCTAGGCTTCAAACAAAGCACAGCCTTCCAGAATTCAGGATCCCTATCTGTGGTCTCATTTTCATTAAGAAGCCTCCATTGTGCAAAGGATCTGTTGCTAATTTTCCGTATCAAAGCAATCTGTTGAAAATGAAGAGTTTCATTTGTTGACTTTTACGATCTGAAGACTGAGCCACAAAAGCTGAGTGTGCAGAAAGACCTATACCTGCAAAGGGAATTTTATTTCTATCTCAGTAAAATTGATGGTTATCATCGCATTGTGCAAACTGAGCTCTGAATGTGTGTGCGCTTGTGTCTACATTTGTGTGTGTGAGAAAGAGAGAGAGAGGAAAAAGCTCCAGTTCAGAAGTGCCTGGAGGGTTGTGGTGAGTATGATTGGTTGACTTTCCTGGCATACCAAGATGGACGGCTTGACTCAGTCATTTTTCAAGAGCTCAGAATATTTATTTTTTCCTTTTGCTCTTTGTAGATAGACCGTATATTCAGAGCTGGACGGTTTTGGATCCACACAGCTCAAAGGAAACTATAAAGTGCCATTATTATAGATCAATTTTTTATTAAGTCTTTCATACATTCACAATATAATTCACTGTAGTGAGCAAAGTGTTGACCTATAGATTTAAAAAATCTATGGAGATGATGTATTTTTGTAGGCAAGCCCACAAGTTGTCACCCGCGCTCCCTTGATAAAAATCCATTCTGATATTTCCATTGGATTTATGGTCAATCTAGACATTAAATTACACAACGAACATTAATTCACAAGCTAACTGGCACAATTTAAAAGTGCTTTGGACAACATTCAGTTTTTGTTTGAAGTCTAGTCCAGTTATTAACCGAAGAAATGGTATAAAGCCGACTAGTGAGTTTCTCTGTTTGCTATGGTGATATTTAAAGTCTCTGACAAGCTCTGTAGTCCCATTCATAGTTATTTGAATTTTTTAAAGGCTTAAAAAAACCTTAAATACCCATGACGATGATGTTTTTTATCAGGACATGATGCAACATTAAGGACATTGGTTTGATTTCCAGAGAAAGCAGTATAAACATAAAGTATGTTATCTTCGATAAAAGTATCTGCCAAATGTAGAAATGTCTGAACAACTCCAAAAAATGAACACTATCTAAAAATATTCTGGAGCATTTCAAATATGGGCAAGTTTTTAAAGGGGAAATACTGTATTATGGCCTTTTTTACAAGATGTAAAATAAGAGTTTGTATGTGTAAGTTTCAGCTCAAAATATCCCACACATGAAACTGCACCTATTAGGCTTTGATCCAAATCGTAATGTTTTGGTGACTCATGCTTTAAATTTAAATGAGTTTTTCAAAAGAGGGCGGAGCTACAAATACTTGCGCACCAGCATATCGGCAGATTCAAACCAGTACTAATGTTACCTCTGTGAAAAACTGAAAATGTGAAAAAAGAAGGCAGTCTATGGAGACTCCTGTGTTCATTTGTGCATCTTAAATGTCAATGTTTATAATGCCACTTGGTCACTGATATTATCTTCAGCAGGTGAAAACTCAATCCAGGCTCATTCTGATTATGTAACCCTATATATATTTCTGGAGAGCACCGAATACGTCCCAGGAGTTACTTTTTTGCAGTTTTTGTTTTCGCGAATCCACCAGAGGCTGCTGTGTATGCTTTTCAGATCTTAAATTTCTCTCGTAAGTGCCATTCATGCCTGCTGTTCTCATGTAAATCCACCAAAGGCCGCTGTCGACTGAATGACTGACTGATCGACTGACCCACCCTCCTTCTTGCCTAAACCCAACCAATAGTGTTTTCAAAAGCACCGATTCAATCATCACCGATTCTCATCCTGTTATTTACTTTTTCATTTTATTTTTTGGATTCGGTTTTTGTCTCACCCGCTTTCTGGAACCGTTTTTCGCCAGACTTAAACCCCGTCATTGTGGTCAACTCCTCTCTGCGTCTCAAGTCCGCCAACATACATGGTGAGCTACTGAACAAACTGATTACAGCGAGAAAACTGGCCATACTAAGGTAGGCGGTCAGCTGGTAAGCGCAAAAAGGAGTGACGTCACACCGCCCACTTGCAATTCATTTTAAAGACGAAATGTAGCAATACGTACTTCTGGGTACATAACTCGCGATCTCCAGAAATGTATATAGGGCTAAGTTTTTAGAATGAGCCTATATTGGAAAACTCTAATGGTGAACGGCTACTTCTCACTAAGGGCTGTTTATGCTAATGAGGCAGAGATCGTCACTAATGGGTGGGGCTTTCCCTCCCTGATGACATGTACAAAGGGAGAATGTCAATTAAGGTGTTTCTGCAGACTATTTTTATGAAGTGTCATTATAAAAACTATAATTATTAATACATTGTTACCATTATAGGCTAGCTGTATTCATACACTCTTACCACAAAACTGTTTAAACCCCTTAGAAAAGTGATTTTTGCATAATAGGTCTCCTTTAAGTTAATTAACATCACTTTTTGTGTAAATGTACACATTGAAGAGTCCCATTTTAGAAGTTTCTTCTTTTCTTTGAAATCGAACTCACAACCTTGGGCTTGTAAGTGCAAAGCTTTATTTGGTCTACAAGAAATAAACTCATTGATTCGGTGTGTCCTTTTGTAGCTCGAATTTGGGTTGAAACAAACAAGCATATCTTGGCATGTGCACAATGTAGGTCAGCAGCAAAAATAACCATCCACACCTTTTCATTGCTAATTTGTCACTGTATCTTTAGTAAACCATGTGTCTTTCGGTGTAAGACATTACAGACACAAGCTGTTAGTAGATTTAACCTTTAAGTTGTCTTGTTTTTTAATATAATCTTATTGATGACTGGGAAAAACAATAGACATGTTGAAGAAATCTCATTATCGATTTCTCTTTTCTCTTCAAGAGCAAATCGAGTGAAGTAAAAAGAAAAGACATGTATTTTTAGACCTTGTGATTTCCGGTAGACATTTTACCAGATAAACATCTAACTCCTACCTTTAATGCACAAATACTCAGGAAGCATTATGACTAAACACAAATACATTAGCGAGCGGCCATATTATTTCTCCCCACTGGCATCAGCTGCTTCATGCGAACATTACAAGATTGAATGTTAATTAAAAATGCATAGATGCACACATCACACTATTTTTAGGATTGCTGTTGGAGCTTCAGTGCAGTGCTAGCAAACACATTACGCTGAACACACACCGCTCGGGAGAATTCAGATCTGAAGCACTCTCAGGCATTTAGACACAATGCATTGTGGGTAGACACTGGTGGGTGGATGCCCCTTGTGATGAGATTGTCTCCGCTCAAATCCTGGTGCCAAATGCATCTCTCAAGCTTGTGTAATTCATGAGAAGGCACTCGCATACGGTAACTGATTTAGCTCTGCAGACAAGCCCTGACCATAATGGGCCTGCAATATGATCCGGGCGGCCGCGTGCTGCTCTGTAGTCGCTTGGAGATCTGAAGACAGAGGATGGGGTGGATACAGCGAAATGCAATCAATTTCTTGTCTGATAGATCCTGCAGCCATAAGCTTGGTGAGTATTAATGGTAAACAGCACCAGATTAGCTTAATGTCCTGCTGACCAAGGTCATTTGATATTTACCGCTTACAGTAACACCATTAAGAAATGATTGTGGATAGGGCTGTGCAACAATTCTATGGCACCTTTAAATGCATTATATCAGCAAAAAGGGAGTCAAAAGGAGCAAATATGGACAATGATGTAAATTTCATGAGCACTGTGTGGCGAACAGTTTCATCAAGCCCACCAATATGTATATCAGCATCAGTTTGGTATACGCTTAACTCGTCTACTGTTCTTTTACTTAACACTTTTACTATTCATACGCTTTACACTTTTACTTCTACTATTCACTATCGTACTTTTGAACTTACCGGACTCCCAAGTTTTTCAAAAAAATTTTTTGGATTAAAAATGACTGATTTTGTGACAGTAATTGCCAGACATTTGCGGACAATTTTGCGATTAAAAAAAAAAAAAAAAAAAAAAAAAAAAGTATATATATATATATATATATATATATATATATATATATATATATATATATATATATATATATATATATATATATATATATATATACATACATTATAAAAAAATAGAATTTAATTTAATTTTTTTTCTTTTTTAAATATTTCCCAAATGATGTTTAACAAAGCAAGAACATTTCCACAGTATATCTGATATTATTTTTTCTTCTGGAAAAAGTCTTGTTTGTTTTATTTCGGCTAGGATAAAAGCAGTTTTTAATTTTTTTAACACCATTTTAAGGACAAAATTATTAGCCCCTTTATGCAATTTTTTTTCCCCGATAGTCTACCGATCAAACCATGGTTATACAATAACTTGCCTAATTACCCTAACTTGCCTAGTTAACCTAATTAACCTAGTTAAGCTTTTAAATGTCATTTACTGTAGTATTTACTGTCATCATGGCAAAGATAAAATAAATAGGTTATTAGAAAAGAGTTATTAAAATTATACTGTTTAGAAATGTGTTAAAAAATATTTTCTATTTAAACAGAATTTGGGGAAAAAATAAACAGGGGGCAAATAATTCTGACTTCAGCTGTACATATATTTTTTAGGTAGCCTGTTAGGTGTGCAATCTGACACAGAGAATGACACAAATCATAAAACAAAAGTTTCTTTATTTTGGTCTCTTGTCAAGACAAATCTAAAACAGTAGGGATAAAGCCAAAGGAAGGTTGTAGCTCTTATTTTTATTCACAATATTATTTTTTCTCTCAGATTTCACTCTCTGGAGCTTTTGACAGCTTGTTCCTCACTCAGGACATGCGTTAGGGCTTCCCCTACCGTAATACACCTAAAACATGGATTGCCATAAAACTCGTCATTGGCAGGGAAGTGTTTTCTCTTGTTTACTGCAGGGAAAGAGTTAAATGAAATAATTTATCGATTTAATGTCCTTATAATGAAGGATAATAATGTCCTTCAATTCGGTCACGTCCAGCGGCTGTCATCCGTGAACCAATCTCCATCTGTTTGTTTCACTTCTCAGTTTGCTAGAGGTTTGCTCCAAATTTCTTTTGCAGTCTGAAGCACGTCAAACGCGCAAAATGCCCAGTTCACTAGAGAGGGCTCTGAGCTCGGGGAAGATACTTCAACTTGTGTTATTCCCCTTATCAGGAAAGAAAGAGACGTTGGGGTTCAAGTGAAGTGTCTCCCCTCGGGTACGCTCCCCTTGGGTAGATAATGGCTGTTTCTCAATATGCGTTCTTCAGCATTGTTTCATCCTCCACGTGTTCATTTTTGTATAATTTTATGTGTTTTTTGCAGATGCACTCCCCTAAAATTATAAATACTTTCCAAATAAAGTTACTTACGTCATCTTGTGAAACTGTATTTAAATCGCTATATATATAAATATATATGTGTATATATATATATATATATATATATATATGTATAATAGCAGAAAAAGAAATGAACGCAATGTCAGTTTTTCCCAATATCTTGCAGGCCTAATATATAAAATGTTAATTCATTAAAACAATTTAAAATTTACTTTGAACAAAAATCTCCACCTGTATATGAACATGAATTATTTAAATCTTATTTTACCTGCTTCCATTGAGTGTCCCCAAGCTGACTTCTGAAGTAAACCTGGCGTAAATTATGAATGAAAGTTGTCACCTCCTTTGGGAAGTGGTGTTTCATTCAGTGTGGATTGTGGGTTTAAAAAAAATAACTGATTAAGTCACTCCAAATTTAGACATCACCTACAAAAGGGCAGACACCCAATATTGTAATAACAAGGGGAAAAACGTATTTAAGCCAAATGGTATGTCTGGATTTATGGCTTAATGCGTCCTACTAGATTCTAGAACAGATTTCTGACAAGAAAAGATTTATTAAGGGAAGAAAAGTGACACCAATTACATTGATTGTTGCGATGGGCGATTAATAGAAATGAAATTGTAACTAAGGCCAGAGGGCGCTCTTGTGCGGAAACTCCCAACATGAAGAAACCTAAGAAATCTCTTTCTAAAGCTTTATAAACAGATGATTTAACAGCTTTCATTGATTCAGCATGACTAATCATCACACAACGATGGAGTCACAGAAGGATTTACTTCACTCAACTCATGAAGTGAACTGTTATTATATGGGGTATTTTCACATGCAGCATTTACTACACAGAGCTGTAGAAGTGACACAATCCGCCACCATCATCACAGAATGATTATCTTGATTTTGTTATCGTCTGATTAAATCAATGTCAATTTTAAACAGCTTTTTATGTATAGTAGCTTGTCAGTGAATTATTTCAGGGCATGGAGTAAATGGTGCTCCATCTGAAAGCATGTGCTGGAGGTTTACAAGAACTGGCTTTACTGACAAAATGTGCATGAAAATCACCTTTGATTAATCGCCCAGCCCATTGGTCATGTGATAATTAGAGGGTGGATATAGCATATAAAGACTGTTTACCTTATTTTGCAATGCAGAAACTAAGCTTGTTTCTGCAATTGTAATTTACTTTGAAAAAGACGAGTTAAATGAAAAATAAGGTAGACAGAACGTGTCTTTTAAGGGGCCGTTCACACAGAATGTGTTTTTTCTGTCTAATGTGCTACTTTTTCTATGTTAACACGCAATGGAACGACATGTTTGACCATTACGCTCACATCTTTTGATGCGCTGCACACATGAGCACCACATATTTTAGACGCTGTTTTCAGTTCAAAGATCTGTCACGGTCAGTTCCAAAAGTAATAGACTAATCAGAAGAGATCGGCAATCATTTCTAGCTCTTGTTTATAGTAGAAAGTTGCATGACAACGGTTTTATTTACCATTATATCATGGTGGACAAGGCGCTCAGTGGCTTTGTCCAGAATATCTCTATGTCAGAGTTATGTGATGTGTTTTTACAGTATGTGCTTATCATAACATATTGTTTTCCTATTTTTAATGAGTCCCAGTACATCACGTTCATAACATTGCATCACGTTGACATTGCTCTGCTCTTTTTTAAAACCCAATTCTGATTGCCTGATTTAGAAGCAAAAGCACATTAAATCTTGACTCTTCTGTAGTTACATTGTGTACCAAAACCAACAAAAAATAAAAAGTTGCTACTTTCTTGGCTGATATGGAACTATACCCTCATTCTGGCATAATAATCATGGATATGTGCTGTTGTATCATCAATGCAGTAGGTGAAATGATAGTACACAGCATTGTTACCTAGTTACCTATCTGTGGACCATATTTTGTGGCGATGTGTAACCCTATGCTAGGCGACTTGTAAAATTTGCCTATTTTCCCTAAAAACTCTTCCGTTACCTTTAAAAGAGACTGTTATTGATATTTTTAGTAGTTTAAAGAAATATATTGTTTGGGTTGGTCAGGCAAGCACTTTTTCTCTTATTGTATAAATTGAATTCCATCTATATAATATCTTTTACTATATATTCCGTCATACCACTAAAGATAACTTTATTAAACTGCTCCAGCAACTGATATTGATAAATATTGATAATAAAAATTCTGAGAAAATATTTTTATTAGTGTATGCAATCAGACTATGCAATTAAAACGATACATTTTTTTACTTTCTTTATGAATGGATCATTGTATCGACTGACTCCGTTCCAGTGTTGGGGGTAATGCATAAAAAGTAACGCAAGATACATAATAATAGTACTTTTCTAAGTAACGAGTAAAGTAACGTATTACTTTTAAAAAATAAGTAATAATATTTGACCTTCTTTTTTGTAAACGTAGCGCAAGTTTAATTTTTAGTTTACGTTTTTAGTTTTAGTTTTTTCATTCATGGGGCAAAAGCATTAAGGGTGTGTCTGAATCCACTTTTGCTTTTTTAAGGACAGAAAAATAGGCTCTGCACCACAGCGCATGGTCTAACAGGGTTGTGCTTATTCTATTAATGAGTTATAGGTGTGTTTTGAGAATAAACCAATCAGAGTCTCATCTCCCATTCCCTTTAAGAGTCAGTTGCGTCGCACGGACTTTGTAAGTGGAAAAACTGAACGCTTCACTAGCGAGTTAAAGGACTAACAGTTAAAGGATAAAGAATGAGCCTTCTCCAATCTGCCTTTACTTTCACTTTCTCTTTCTCTTTTTCGTGGATAAGGAAATGGTGTTGTACACCACTGAAGACATCCATTAGCCTACATAATTAATTTAATTTGTTAAGCACAAAGATTTGTTTCAAACCTATTTCTAAATTCAGTTCTAATTGTCCAGTGAATAAATTAGCAATAATAACGAAGTGTGGTAAATAAATTAAGTTCTAAAATAAAATTACTATTTTTATAATATTTTAATCCTTTAATTCTTTTCTATTTGTAAAGATATCTGTGTATTGCTGTACATCCTGCGTGTTTTAAGCAATGTGTAAGCGAGGCGCACAACTAACACGCTCTGTGCAATAGACCAGCTGAAAGCAGGTCTAAAGTCCAGCACAGTCTATTTTAGTTCCTCAAAATAGCAACGTGCCAACAACGTGCCTTAACACACCTCTTTTCTAGATAGTAAACTACTAATTACTATTTAAACAATGTGGCGGAAAATGGAAAAATTAAGGTTGCGTTGGTCTGAAAATAGCAACATGTCGGGGCAAACACGTCTTGCGCCTCATTGTGCCGGGTGTATGATAGGGCCCTAATCCCTAAGCCAGGTAATCAAAAGTAACGTAACAGATTACTTACCATTAAAAGTAACTAAGTAACACAACCAGTTACTTTTTTGGGGAGTAACTCAATATCGTAATGCATTACTTTCAAAAGTAACTTTCCCCAACACTGCTCAGTTCATTCAAAAAGATTACATTCAGGAAGTAAACATTGCAGTGCTGCGCTGAGACTCATAAATCTTCTGTTATTGACCATCATTGGCAAAAAATGAAATGACACTCACTCAAAATTACCTTGTTTGTAGAACTTTATGAAATCAATTTTACATTTCCGATCGCAATCAGATGCTAACATTCATTAAAATGCCAGTCTTGCTTGTATAATATTGCATATCATATTTTCTAAAGATTAAAACATAAGTTTGCTGTTATAACCTAAAAATTTGGGTCATTCTAACCTCATTCCAATATCCTTCATAACACGGTAAATGCTTTTGGACTTGTTTGCTTTTTCGTTAAGTGGCACTCGATAACGTCAGCTCGCACGTATAGTTAAAACAGCAATTGCAATCCAATCACAGATGAAAAATCTCATGCACCCCTAATTGTGGAATGCACTGAGATCTTTAAAGTCTATTTGGGAAATGAGTTTTCACATAAACAGGCCGACTGAGGACAAGAGCGAGTTTCATCCCAGCTTATTTAGTTTTACGGCAGCGTTATTGTTGCTCGCCTCAGCTGTTGACTTGTGGTCCCATCAGGATGCACCATCCATTTTGAAGCAATCCTTCAATAAAAGCCTCTCTGTTCACCCTTCATACGCTGCAGGAGAAGAGAAGCGAAGATGAGAGATGGACAGAGCGGAAAAGTGGCTGCGGAAAGGAAAAGCAGAACCTGGCTTTAATTATCATGCAGGGAAATGCAGCGCGTTTTCTTATATCAGATTCATGGATCCCCATTAGAAAGCCACTAGCAATCACACAGCCTTCAATTAGCCTGTTATTGCATTGGGTAAAATGTATTTGCAGCTCAGTTGAATGATTTTGTTATTAATCAGGATAAATTAGCTGCTTGGGAGACACAATGAACACAAATTATTGCTTCTGAGATTGGTGTTTAGCTAATAACGATACTCCGATGTGAAATATCATCCTTCTATGCAGATGATGCTTCATTGGTGATTATTCTTTTTAATAGTATGTCAAGCTGATGGGAAAAGGGGTGAAATTCTATACAGGAGCGAAACAAAGAGAAACACCAATAACAGGAAGATGGAGATATGGTGACCCCTGGGGAGAAAATGTCAGACTTTTTTTTTTTTTCTATCGAGCCTCTGTCAAGGTTTAAGTATTGTATTTTATGTTCTACAAACCTTTGTAGGGATTCTTAGGGAGTGAACTGTGACAATGCAGCAGAGGTTTATATATACATATATATACACTACAAAATATATTTATTTGATTT